>NC_136494.1:98991156-99066156 GCF_053919585.1 Euprymna scolopes
ATATATATATATATATACCTATATATATATACCTATATATATATATATACCTATATATACCTATATATATATACCTATATATATACCTATATATACCTATATATATATATATCTATATATATACCTATATATATATATATATATATATACCTATATATATATATACCTATATATATATATATATCTATATATACCTATATATATACCTATATATATACCTATATATATACCTATATATATACCTATATATATATATCTATATATATACCTATATATATATATACCTATATATATATATACCTATATATATATATATATATATATACCTATATACCTATATATACATATATACCTATATATACCTATATATATACCTATATATATATATACCTATATATATATACCTATATATATATATACCTATATATATATACCTATATATATATACCTTTATATATATATATACCTTTATATATATATATATATATACCTTTATATATATGTATATATATACCTTTGTATATATATATATATATACCTTTGTATATATATATATATATACCTTTGTATATATATATATATATACCTTTGTATATATATATATATACCTTTGTATATATATATATATATATATATACCTTTGTATATATATATATACCTTTATATATATATATATATACCTTTATATATATATATACCTTTATATATATATATATATATATACCTTTATATATATATATATACCTATACATATAGATATATATATATACCTATATATATATATATATACCTATATATATATATATATATACCTATATATATATATATACCTATATATATATATATACCTATATATATGTATATACCTATATATATATATACCTATATATATATATATATATATATATATATATATATATATATATATATACTAGGATTTCAGCCCGGCGTTGCCCGAGTGTTTGGATGTGTATGTTGAGCAAAAAAAAAAGTGGTAGTAGGAAGGCAGGCTCGAACCCGTACCGCAAAAGAGGAAAAGAACGGGGTAAAACCTAATGTTTTTGCTGTTACGACCACCGCCAAACCGGAAGCGACATTTTTTAAAATTAAGGCTGGACAATCTAAAAGAGAGGATAACTTTAAAAAATATCGGCGAAAAAATGACCCCCCTCCCTGTAGAGAAGTGCCTAGTGTAATGTTTTTAGCCAATTTTTCGATATTTGTCGTATGAAAGGTCGAACATTAAAACGATACTGATCTTGATAAAATCCGTCCCCTCTATTGAAAGTGTAAGGTAGACATGCAAACAGACATACATACATACATACATTTATATATTGGTAACTAAAAATTTTCGACACAAACTGATGAAAAAGCTTGCCCTATCTCTGAATACACTTTATGTAAAATTTCAAATATTTAGACCGGAAATTGTCTGAGTAATTTGGAAGAGACCGCAGAGGTCAATTTTTTTTTAAACTTTGACCCCTATTATGACCCCTAAAAATTTATTGTTTTGGCCTCAAATCAAGTTAAGTTAGATCCATGTCTAAGGAACCTGTATCTAAAATTTAAAGTGCGTAGACCCGAAATTGTCGGAGGAGTTTGGTAGAGTTCTCAAAGGTCAAATCGTTGCACTTTGACCCCTTAATCGCCAAATTTCTGGCCAAAACCGATCACATCGAGTTTCCCAAATCTCAGTACCCTGTATATCAAATTTCGAGTCTGTAGACTAAAAATTAACAGAGTTATTGCGTAGGGAAATGTACACAGACACATACACAGACACATTCACTTATATATATATATATATATATATATATATATATATATATATATATATATATATATATACAGTGATGATCATATTTATTGGCACGGTAAAATAAAAGTTAAATTTTGTCTAATAAATTCTAAAAAAGGGATTAAATTAAAGAAAATAACAAAGTATATTATGTATTTTTAACTGGCCTTTCCGATGCAGCAATCGGATTTTAGAAAAAATAAATAACAAAGGAACAACAAACATAATTGCAAAAAACCCTTGTTCAAAATTATTGGCACGGCTTTGTTTTTCTTTTAGTATCAGTATAATATCAATCAATTTCCGGTTTACGTGCTTTCTGAACTTTTTTATAGCCATATTATGCTTGTTTAACGCTAATTCAGTGAATAATTTTTTTCAGATAATTTTTAGATAGCGATTTATTTAAACTATTATAAGTGACTAAATTATAATTTTCAATCGCCATGGTTAAAACTAAGGAACACAGCGAAGACGTCAGGAAGCTTGTTGTAGCATGCCATACCAATGGGGAGGGCTATGATAAGATTTCAAAGAAGCTAAACCTTCCCAAATCCACTGTTAGAGCCATAATAAACAAGTTCAAATCGCAAGGCCACGTTATGAGTTTAGAGGGTAGAGGGAGAAAAAGGATTCTTTCCCCAAGAGATGAACGGAAAATTGTTCGACAAGTAAAACAAAACCCAAGGATCTCTGTTAGGGAGATTGTTGATGAACAGAGCACCTCTGGAGTGAATGTATCTCGACATACAGTTGGTAGAGTTTTGAAGAGAGCTGGTTTAAAAGCATGTCGTCCGAGAAAGACTCCCTTATTGAAGCCTATGCACCTGAAAGCAAGGCTAGCCTTTGCAAAACGTCATATTGATAAAGATGTTGCATTCTGGAAACGTGTTCTATGGACTGACGAAACGAAAATAGAGTTATTTGGCCATAATAAAGTGTCTTATATTTACAGAAAATCTGGCGAAGCTTTCCTGCCTAAGAACACCATACCCACAGTGAAGCACGGTGGAGGCAGTTTGATGTTTTGGGGATCCTTTGCTGCCTCTGGACCAGGGCGACTTGTTAAGGTCACAGGTAGCATAAAAAAGGAAGATTATGTTAAAATATTGGATGAAAACCTGAAAGACTCTGCTAAAGAGCTCTCACTTGGTCGTCGTTGGTGGTTCATGCAAGATAATGACCCAAAGCATTCGGCTAAACTGACTAAGAAATGGCTTGAGGACAATCATATTAATGTTTTGGAGTGGCCATCACAAAGCCCAGACCTTAATCCAATTGAAAATTTATGGAGAACATTAAAATTGAGGGTAATGCAAAGGAAGCCTAAGAATCTTATTCAATTGGAGGATTATTGTCAGGAAGAGTGGGCTAAAATTACTACTGAAGAGTGCAACAACTTGGTTGTAAACTATGAAAAGCGACTGAGGAAGGTAATCAAGGCCAAAGGCTATACAATTGATTATTAAATAAATCGTGCCAATAATTTTGAACAAGGGTTTTTTGCAATTATGTTTGTTGTTCCTTTGTTATTTATTTTTTCTAAAATCCGATTGCTGCATCGGAAAGGCCAGTTAAAAATACATAATATACTTTGTTATTTTCTTTAATTTAATCCCTTTTTTAGAATTTATTAGACAAAATTTAACTTTTATTTTACCGTGCCAATAAATATGATCATCACTGTATATATATAACTGTATACAAAGAAAATGAATAGTTATACTTTTTTTTTCAGATTTATGAAACATGTTGTGGATCGAGTAGAGTTTTTGTTTTCAATTTAACGCTTCTTGGGATGTTCCTTGGTTGAAGTTAGGGTGTCGTTCGATCAAGATCAGGGCAAATTGCGATCGGCACTAACGCGAATTCCTCAGGAACTGTGAGGGAGACTGTTTAATCGTTTGAAAACCCTTGTTTCTATTGATAATTTATTTTTCTTCCCTCTTATTGCGATGATAATATCTACCTCAACAACTTTTCTATATATTATCTTCCCCTTCCACATGGAGTGCTAGTCCCCCCCTCGCATACAGAAATTCAAATTTCAAACTTTTCCTTTCTTCTTTCTTCTTCTCTTTTCCAAAACAGAGAATTGTAAATAAATATCTTTTATTTTTTTCTTTCTTTCTCTTTTCCAAATTGATATTTTTTGTTTTCCTATTTTTTCTCTTTTCTTTATAAATTATTATTATTATTATTATTTTACATTTATCAGGAAATGTTAGTTTCACTGAGAGAATCTATCTGTCAATAATTCGTGAACCTGTCTAACCTTTTTTTTTGTTTTTGCCAGTTTATTTTTCAACTTATTGTCTGTGAAATAAACTTTCGCCTGGTTCTCATATTAGCAATAACTGATTCATTAGAATCTAACAGCAAGGTTAATCGACTCAGCCCAGGATTTATAATATTGCGATAACATTTTAGATGCTGTTTAGTTTTTGGTTCGTTTCCTTTTCTAGGTAACAAAATGATGAATTTCAAATGAAAAATCCATAAATGCTTACATGAAGAAAAAAAACAAAACAAAAAAACAAAACAAAGCAAAAAAAAAAAAAAAAAAAACGATTGTGGCAATTTAAAAATATCGCAATCATAGAAGAACGCGAGAAAAAACTCTGTTTAGTCATTAAAGGTAGTTTTATGTTTTTATTTTCGTTAAATATTATCAATTTATATCATCATTAATAAATATTATTACATGAGGAATCATTTCAAGTGAAAATTTTAGTTTCGTTGTTAGATAAACACGACATCAGTGCAAACTCGTTGGCCATTTTATTTTGCTTCGGCTTCTTCACAAAGCGTAAAGACTTTTGAAGTGTGCTTTTCTTAATTTTAGATGCTTAAAAATAACTGGATTTTTAATGGAAATGACTCCTCATTTAGTAATATATAACGAAAACAACCATATAAAAGTACTTTTAATGCTTAAACAGATTTTCTCTCGCGTTCTTCCATGATCGCAATCTTTTTAAATTACCACGGTTGTTTTATTAGTCAAGAAGTTACGAGTAATTGTCTGAGTTGTTTTGAACTATAAACAGGAAACGAGGAAGGCGTGAGAGTGCGACAAAGATAGAATTCAAAATGGCGACTGAATTGAAGGAGAAGCGGGAAAAGGGCACAATATATCCGCATTCAGTCGATTCAGCCGGTTTGTAAATGACTGAACGGCAACAACAGATTTGCACGGGTGGGTGCGGCGGTGATACAGTTCGAACAAAATAAAAAATATCATGACAGGATGACACACTGCTGACTAAAATCAATGACGTGGTCAGCATAAAATATTTACAACGATTTTACTCACTTTATTTTCCCAACCACAAAGAAATATTTATGAATTTATCGGACTTCCAGTTCACTACATTACAGAGTACATTTTTAAAACTTGAATCGAATTGACATATCCAGAAAATTGAATTGTTATATCTACTATTATATAAAAAAAGAACTTTGTGAAATCAGTTGATGCGATTAAATTTAAAAGCGAAATCAGTTGATGCGATTAAATTTAAAAGCGTTTATTCAAGTAGCGAACCACCATAGCTCATTGATAGAGCGCCAGATTACGGATGCTCTGGTATCATTTTGATCCTTACTATAACCCATGCTGATAACGGCTGGAAACTAGAAACTTGCATGTCCATGAGTATACCTTTTATGCAAGTAATAATAATAATAATAATAATAATAATAATAATACATTATATATATGCATACACACACACACACACACACACACACACACACACACACATATATATATATATATATATATATATATATATATATATATATATATATATATGCACACACAAATAGACTAATTTTTAAGAAACATATCTAAATCTGAAATTGATCCTTCTTTGTCGGCTAGTGTCTGATCGGTGCAAATAAAAATTTAAACAAATCATTTTATAACACTATTCATCTTCCATAGCAAACAAGAAAAGAACGAGTCAATGCTCAAGCTGATTAGGGCATAAATACTCTAAAATTCACTCGCTTGGATATCCATATAGACAAATTTAGTGCACGTATGTAAAAAAAAAACCCAACACTTTCTTACACTTTTAGTGATAAATATTCTAATTTAAAGTAACTGAATTTCTGAAAATAAATTATTTTCCAAAGCTAATGAATTTCTTAAGACTATACATAAATTTAAGACGTGTCGCGTGGCGGTCATAAATAAATAAAGAAACGCTTGTTTCTCTTCAAGTTACGCTTTAAATAAAAATAAAAAAAATATATCAGTTGCGTAAGGAAATTCTTGCGGGTTTTATAACTTTTAAATTCAGATGAATATATCTTGGCTCAAACAAAAATTTATTGATCGAAATAAACATCATCAGAATAAACGTAAAACAAATATATTTATGCCAGTAACGTAAAAATCTTGCGTTCTGAAGTTGCTGAAAGCCTTTTTGATATCGCTTAGGTTTTTGAAGCATTTCTCACGCAGAAATTTGTCGAAATGCTTGAAAAAGTGGTAGTCGGTAGGTGAGAGGTCTGGAGAGTATGACGGATGAGGTAGAGTTTTGTAGTCCAATTCATTAAATTTCTATAGTTTTGGTTTAGCAACGTGCAGTTGGACATTCTCATAGAGGAGAATTAAGCCTCTTCTGTTGACTGATGTTGGGTGTTGTAGTTTCTGATGCATTTCATCTATTTGCTGACAGTACTTTTCTGCCAAAATGGTTTCGCCTGCATTAAAAAACTGTAGTAGATGAGACAGGTCGAAGATCACCAAACAGTCAGCATGACCTTCTTTTGGTGCAACTCTAACTTCGGGAAGTGTCGTGGAGTTTCGCCGGCTTCTAACCACTGAGCTGAGCATCGCTGGTTGTCGTAAAGAACCCACTTTTCGTCACAAGTCACAACCTGGTCGAAAAACGGATCGTCTTTGTTGCGTAAAAGAATGAAAGATGACACTTCATAACGGCGTTTCTTTTGGTTGTCGTTCAATTCATGAGGCACCCATATATCAAGTTTATTTTTTTGACAGATCAGTCTCTCTCAAGTGGTTGAAAATCGTCGTATACGTTACATCTAATTAAGAAGCAAGTTCTCGAACAGTTGTTCGTTGATTGGCTTATACTAAGGCCCTTAATTGATCATTATCAACATCTTACTATGCTCATCATCTCCAACTACTATGCTCATCCTCTTTGAGACTCTCATCACAGCCACAAAATTTATTAAACCACTGTTTTGCTGTGTATTCAGCAGTAGTTCCTGAGCTAAACGCTTCGTTGATATCGCGAGTTGTTTCAGCAGGTTTTCCGCCTAGCTTGATTGGAATAAGAAAATTGTCCAAATTTGTTTTTTTCCATCTTGTATTCAACGTTCTAAAATGAAGAAATAATTGTTTTAAAACAATTGCAATTTAAACGATTAGATAGAGCAAAAAAAAAACCGCTCTTTAAAATGATATATAAAGTAAAAATATTATAACGAAAACTTATTTGAAATCAAAATTTAAAATTCCGCAAGAACTTTCTTGTCAGCCTAATATATGTGAAATAAAAACAAAACATATTTGAACATTTATTTTATGCTATTATTACTTATATTAATCAACGTATCGGTGTTATGTTTGACAATGGCGACGAGGGACCGCTTGTAAACTTAATATTCCCATGAAACTTCCTTATCTGGGAAAAGCTGGTTTAATCTGCCTGGCATATATATATATATATATATATATATATATATATATATATATATATATATATATATATATATATATATACTAGCAAAAGTACCCGTCTGGGTTCAAAAACAGCGTTACAGAAAATGGACTCTGATTTATGAACGTATGATAGGTTATGAAAAGGAAGGGTTGTAAAGAGATAGCTTCGAATTTGAGGGTATCAAAACCAAAGCAAAATATGATGAAAGTAAAAATAAAATAGATAAACCCCATAATTTATTATACCATACCTGTTCACACTGAAACACTTATCACAATATTCTGTGGATCTATATTAAAAAACCTTGTTAAACTTTGTGACATATTTCCATTCTATGGAGGTCAGGCACGAACTAACACCCCATAATTTTATTATACCATATTTCTTCAAACTAAAACATAATTATCAAAGTATACTTACGCAGATAGATATGAAAAGTCTTTATTAAAATTTGTGCCTATTTCCATTCTATGGGGGCCAGGTGCGAACGCAGACCCCACAATTTTATCATACCATCCCTATTTAAGTTAAAACATACGTATCAAAGTATTATTATGTACATCTATATCAAAAACACTTGTAAACGTTTTTTTTTTTAATTTTTAAATTTCTTATTTCCATACTTTGTGGATCAGGCGCGTACAGAGACCCCACAATTTTAATTAATCATCATTATGCCAGATAAAACATACCCATTCCTGTGTCTCGATACATCTTCTATCATTATATGTGATCAGTTTTCTATAATAGTCAACCATATAGGAGCCTATTCGTGACCAGACACACACACAGACGTTCAGCTTTATATATATATATATATATATATATATATATATATATATATATATATATATATATATATATATATATGCCACAAAATAAATACACATTTTATATTTACAAAATACTGAAGAAAGATTTATTGTCCTGTTTCTAAACGTTTCATTTTATGCTATTTTTATGCATATAATAATCAAGCACGTGAAGATTTTGTTTGTTAATTGAACAAATTGCGTTTCATTCATAGAATGAAATTTCTACTGGAACAGTAGCAGAAACTTACCATGAGCCAAATGGACAGCAGAAGATATTGTGTTTTGAAAGAAACAATTTATAAGCTTGTATATAATCATGTTTTTAGCTGTTTTTACTTGTAAAGTATTTCATTTCGGCTTCCAGTTAATGTCGGGTTATCAGGGGAGAAGACGATCCGTTTCAGGACTTTCCTCTTCTTAGTTTATTCACTTGTACATAATCGTGTTTATCGTTTTTTTTTCTCCACTTGTGGGGTATTTCATTTCAGCCTCCAGATAATGTCGGGTTATCAGGAGAAAATGCGCACAATTTCGAGGACTTACTCTCGGCGACTTTTTCACATATCGGCTTACCTCACTGTTGTGAGGCCTGATTATCTGAATTGCATTTAAATTAACTGCTCAATACAATAAAAGCCGTCCGTTTAATAATTTAGCATTTTCTGTTATGAGCAACGGTTTTGCGCATGCCATTTAAATCTTCAAAAGCTGCGTCTAACATATTTGTTAAGTTAAAACGTGCTCATATAAAAAAGAAGGAAGAAAAATGAACAAATAAAACAAATAAAGAAATAACTTAAAAATAAAATAAGTATAAATAAATATATAAATTACATAATAAATTAAAATAAATTAAAATAAATTAAAATAAATTAAAATAAAATAATCAAATAAATGAATAAATAAATCTATTCCCAGAGATAACTGTAATGTAGACCATTGCTACTATATCATGCGATATTCCTTTTTGCCCAGAGCCACATTGCACATTGTTCGATTATCTCTATGAGGCATTTACTGGCCGCGATTCTTTTTCAACCTTTAATTCCAAGCTGGCTTAAAAAGTTGATGCAAGAGAACCTGCAAGGAAATCCTTTGCTCTAATCTGAACAGCCTGAAAGATTACAACATAATCTTCACGAGTCAGCTCTCTGTGTAGTTCTTCATATTCTCTATCTTTTATTGCTGTTGTTTTTCTACCCAGCTCTCATAAGGTACTCTCAATTCAATCAAGATGAGTCCTTTACTTGTTCTTGACGACAGATCAATGTATGGCCGTTACCCTTTTCTCTTATAATTTGGGGGTAATTACTGTACCAGCCAGTGAGATCTGTGGCGACTATCATATCGTCATCGGTTCCAAGAATATGTTTGCCAGGTACTAGTAATAGGCCAGTTATACACTTTGATCCAATCCACATTTTTCCTCCCTCAGCAAAAAAACAAAAACAAACAAAAAACTTGTGGCTTATGTTAACTGCTTCACGCTTCATCTGATTACTTATCATTGTGGTCAGTTCCTCTAGTACGCTGTTGTACTGCCACATATATCAGCCATTAGCAAGGGAAACTCTGCAGGAACTAAAAACATGTTCCGTATGCTGTGGGTTTTCTTTGCATATAGGACAGGTTGAATTGTTCCCCTTCTTCCATTTTGCGAGGTTAGTCTTTGATGGAAGGATGCTGTAAATGCTGTAATTTGAGTGTATTATGAAGCTCAGCCTCAGTGACGCCATATGCCAAATGTCTTTCCACATAATGTATCTTCGCATAGTTTCTTCCCAGTTTGTGATTTGTTCCTGCAATGACTGTTTAGTGCCTTTTTACAAGCTCTTTGCTTCTTATTTCGTGAATGACCAGATCTCAGCGATCTTTGGCTGAAACCATAGACCATCTTTGAATGCTAGTCATTCTTAGTTCATATGTATCTGTCTGAGTGAGCCTGATGACTTCTTTAAAAGAAAGGTTTTCTTTTGCCTCATTTATAGTGTCTTGGACTTTCCACTTACCTCCCTGTTTTAAGAGAGGGTTGTACTGTTTTTACCACTGTGCCCTTGGAATTGTCCAACATCATTTGGAACCTGCCTTTTCTAGCCTTGAGCTCCTCTACAAGAGACTTAAGTGGTAATTTTAGTTTAGTTTATTTTATATATAGGGCTACATTTGATAATCCTCGAGGCAAATCCAGTCATTTTCTCTGATTTTTGCTTTTATTGCCTCAACTGTGCTCATGGTTACTTCATATACTAGAAGAGGCCATAACAGAATTGGGATGAGTATGTGTTGAAGACACCATAATTTGTATTAACCTTACAATGGACAGCGCCCGATCGTCTTTAGACTTTCATCAACTGTTTTAATTGTCATTTTAACCTGTTTGGAGTATTTCAAGGTGTTATGGTACCATCTTCCCAATTTTTTTATCGATTCTTCTGAGAATGGTAGGGATTTTCTGACCACCCCCTGTAAAGCAGATATCGTGATGTACTTTCCTCTTTCTGATGTAGAGGCTTCTGGACTTCTTAGGCTTGAAGGTTGACTTCTTTTGATGTGAGAATTGCATATTCCCTCTGGGATGTGGTGCATCTGAAGGGATAATTGAATTATTTGATGAGGCATAGATCCATATGCATTAACCAAAGCAAGCCATATGATATTCAAGTTAGTCTTGTTAGTTTTCACTCATTGGATAGTCGCTCATATCATACTCCCATGCTCCAGACAACCTGCTATTCAAGGGACACCACCTTTTTTGCACAGAAGTATTGATATATTTATTTGATAGTAAGTATTTTGTTATTCCTGCACCCATTACTGCGAAAAATATTTTTCCTTCTACATTAAGAAGTGAGATTGGCAGAAATTGGTTTATAGCTTTTGAGTTATGTTCTTTGGGTATGCACACACCGTCTGCTTTTATCCACTGGTTACTGACATGAGGGTTTTTCCATACCAATCTCAAGTTTATACATAACCATTTAAGCACTCTAGGGTACTTTTGTAGGGTATTCCATTCGGGCCTACTACAGATTTAGTTCTGGCTTTGTTGACAACACGTTTTACCTCTTCGTGTGTTATTATGCTCATGTTAAACTTCTTAGGGATTTCTGGTCATATTTTGTTTCAATGAGATGTGCCGGTTGTGATCTGAGTATATGTGTCTTAAGTGAGTTTCTAAGACACTATTGTTCCGTTTTTAGTACTCCTGATTTTGGTTGGTCAAAAAGATTTCTGTCATATTTATATGGTCCTTAAATGAAACGTTCGCACTCTTTCCTCCATATTAATTGTGTTTTACTGACGCTTTCCGCCTTACTAAGAGCACAGTGTTTATCTTTGAGGTCTTTCCAGACCTTAAATCCTCTTTCTCATTAGGATTTGAAATGTGAAGCTGTCATTTCAAATGTCTCTTCTTATTTCTTAAATCAGTCATCTCCCACTGTTGTCTGTTTTTCTTGACTGGCGGTTTACTTGATTTCACTTTCTCACCGTACAATTCAATACAAATTCGGTATATAACACGATCGCATTCTTCCTTCTTTATATCCAATTCTTTAGGTAATGCATTGTTTATTGCATGAACAAGCATCCTCCATTCTTCCGAACTGCTTGCCAGTGGAAATTGGATTCTGAGGAGTTTCAACTTACCCATTGGCCTAATTGCTTGAATATCCTCAGCACTGTAGGTTGCATCATGGCTTTGGTTTTCAGACGTTTTATCAGTCACTGAATGGCACATCTCTTTTTGCTTCAGTGAATCTTTATTCTTTTTTGGGAGCTGAATTTAGTTCACAAACGCATGAAAATTCTGTATGTTCTTTCATCCTTATCCGTTGGTATGTCTAAGTCGTATTTCGATCGTTTCTTTTCGACCAATAATCCTCCCTCCCTTTCGATGGATCTTGAGGCATTTTTCTTTATTTGTGTCTGTAGCGTATGTTATTCAAACTTTGAGTTGCTGGCCTGGCGAGTTCATTTGGTGTTTCTCAGCATCCCTTGTCTTCCTAGGTGTCACTGATCAATTTCCAGTCGCCATTTAATCTATTTCTGAAAGTCAACGGAGTAGCCATGTCTCCATAGAATTAAACTGCTACGGAAACAGTAGCAGAAACTCGCCATGAAGCAAGCGGTCATTTCTTAGTTCTATTTTTAGCAATTTCACCGACATTTTTTACATTCATTATGTATCACCTTTTTTTCTTTTTCTTTCATTTTTTTTTTTAACTTGTCTTTCAGTTAAATCCTATTTTAGACAGATAGTATTTAGAGCAAAGTAGGTTTCGGATTTACTTTCCCAAAACTCATATTTACTTGAACCATATTTTAGTAAAAAGTAAATCTAAATTGAAAAACCGATAGGAAATATATGATTACAATGTACTTTTCTTTTTTTTTCATCCCTAAAATATCGATTAGTAGAATAGAATATCTATAAAGAAAAATACGATTCTAAGAGTTAAATTTAAATATCTACAAAATAAACTTTGCAAAGGCTTTCGGGTATATATATATATATATATATATATATATATATATATATATATATATATATATATACTAGCTGTACCCGGCCACGCGTTGCTTTGCTATGGCTCAGTTTGTTAAAATAGAACACATTCCTCAAGAAAAATTGCATTTTGTTTGTTTATTTACTTTTATTATTTTTTGCAATTTTTTTTTATCATTAAAAGTTGTTGTTTCCCCCCCCCCCCAAAAAATTAATTTTTTACCATAAAATGTTAGGTGAAAGTGATACAATTACTGATGCCGATTCCAATTCTTTATAAATCTTTAAATATTTAACTATAAAATTGTTATTTTTTTCGATTACCCTAAAATCTCATGTTAAATGTGCATAAACATAAAACACACGTATGGGGGTGGGTGTTGGGGGAATGATCTATAAATTTTAGTTAAAAAAAAAATCAACAAATATTTACTATTTAATTATTACTTTCACCATTGGAAGATTTCATTTTAAAGAAAATCAGTTAGAAAATATAATTAAAGGAATTGTTTAAAAAATCGGAAAATAGGCATAAATTTTTCTGATTCCAATACTTTATTCTGATAATGCCTAATGTTCCAATTATTTCGATTCTCGATTCAGATTAATCGTCCCAACACTAATACATATATATGCCCAGTTGTAAAATGCGCTTAAATATGATATTTTATTTTATTCAGATTTTGTATTTTTTACAATAGTGTAGATTCTCTATCGATTGTTATATTGTACACAATATATATTAGTGATTTCAAAAGCTATAAAAAAAATTATGACTTGGGGCCCATCAGCTACAATCAAAATAATCGAAATCCTGCTCTCGAGCTGTGCTTGCTATTATATGACCTAAGAACACATGAATATTAAAGCTTTAAAAATGAACGCAGTTAAACATATAAATGTATATTTGTGCAAGGGTGGAGAATACAAACTATGTCTACTTACATCTTCCAAGTTCCAATTTTTCAATTTTGACCCATTACCATATATATATATATATATATATTTTTTTTTTTTGGCTAAGAACAAATCAACTTTGTTCCATAGGTCCGAATACGTTATATATCAAGTTTCAAGTCTATAGACCAAACATTAGCAGAGTAGTTTGGTGGAGACCATTCCACACACACACCACACAGAGAGCAGGTGTCATTTACATACATACCTATAGATAAACACACACGTATACACACACATATATCTTCTATACTTCTGTAAATTCGTTTTTTTTTTGTGTATTGATATTCATATTAAACATCCTTTTTTCTATTTATTTAAAAAGAAAATACAACTTTGTTATATATGGGTCGTGGAATTGCATTCACTAGCAAAAGATCTATTTAATTTGCATATTTTTTTAAACATACATTTGAAGTAATTCCCTATTAGTTTTTTAGGTTTTCTTATAGGATGACCATCTTTAGTTAACTATTACATGTAATTATATTCATGCAGATATTCTAGATGACTTATACTTGCGTAATATTTGCGTAAAAAGTTTATAGTAAACACAAACCTTTTTCTATTTTTTATTTTTTTAAAAAAATTTGCCTATCAAACTCCTCTGTCAGTTTTTGGTCTACAGACATGAGACTTAATATATAGGGTATTCAAACCTATGCAAAACTTTATAATTGGGGTTTAGCCCGGGAAAATCGGTGCAAAAGTGTGAAAATTAAAAAAATGGAATTTGCCAGGTGAAGGTCAATCGACAGCATTACGAATATGCATGTGCAACGTAATAGCTATTGGTTCATGTTTTAATTTTTAGCCTTGTAGCAAACATGTCTTCATAGCTTAACGTCAAATGAAAAAGTAAATCATAAGCTAAACGTTTTCGTTTCGATTCTCAGTGATGGCGCACAAGTCATTTTTTAAAAACTTTTTAAATCATTACTATATATTGGGTCCAATATAATATAATAATAAATACGAGATCTACATTAATGATAATATCATATTTAAGCGTATTTTATGACCGGACAATGTCGGGCGGCTTGATTATTTAATTAAAAATTGTTTTCTTTCTCCAGATAGTTTAGTAGTTCGTGGTTTCGCACACTCTTTAGATGTTATGGGGTGTTTCCTAAACAAGGCAGTCAAATAACGTGGTTAAGGCTCTGGCAACATTTGCCGCAAATGCCCTTCGTCGTATTTTGCTATTTTGATCAGAAAGCGCATCGAGGCTGTGCAGACAATCGAGATTATTCACTTGTGAAATGTTATTTGAGAAGTTTTAGAATCAATTCGCGATTAGTTCATACCCAAAATCAAACTGGCAAAGTCTATTCTAGTTTTGATGATAGCGTGTGCTCTCTTAGGTATGGTCCTGTGCAGTTCTAGGAAGTCCACCTTCTCAGGCTTTATCTTCTCGCCCTTTGAAAAAATGTTAATTTATTGCAAATCACCTGAACGCCCCTAGCATGGAATGCCGACAAAGTTACTCAGGCAATATTTGGCTGGTCAGAGTTCTTGCCCTTTGAGAAGGGGTTTCTTTATTGCTAATCAAGGTGCCCCTACCGGGAATGACGAGGGAGCTTGTCAGATACATTATATATATATATATATATATATATATATATATATATATATATATATATATATATATATATATATATATATATATTTATTCTTTTTTTTTTTTGGTTGACCAGAGTGCTCTTCCCCCAGAGCGCTGGCTTTTCATGACTTTGTGTTTAATCTTCCCGCTGTGGGAGGAATATAATTAAAAACTGTTGACGAATATTCCCAATTGTTGTTTGTTGATTAAATAATATTGTTATATATCGGAAATAATTTAGTAAGAAAAGTTCTTTGCACATCCATAATTGAGTCGGTACTATAGAAATAAAATTTACATGCATTCAGACAGCTGCCACGTTTCACGAGTTTCATAACGTTCAGTTTGTGTTTGATAGTGCTTAAGAGTCACGATATGGTCAACTTCCTTGCTAACATTTATCTCGACGACATGGGAATAACGTTGGGAATCACACTTGCGTTATGGTTCAAGAGCTTTATATAAAATAAAACACACTTTGAATCGTTCAATTGCCGTGTGTGTTTAATGTTATTTAAAAATTGTTTTTACAACGTTAGTAAAAAAATTATGTAAAAATAGTTATTTATTATATAAACGAGAACATATATTCAAAAATATCCATTCATATTCATAAACACGCGTGACTATCCACATGCACTCATTAGTTATCTATTGAAAAAAAAATTATGGAAGGGACAGATGAATTCAGCGCAATGTTCTATTTATTTATTTTTTTTATCACGTTGGTTGTCAAGGCAACCGAGGTAATCAACACATACATCCTCATTACATTTTGTACTCAAATATTCTATGAAAACATCATCAAGATATCGCGATTGCCTAGTCAGTTTAATGTTAGCCTAAAAGCAATGTAATCTGGGGCCCAACAGTAGTCAAAGTCAGTGACACAATTAAACTTCCGCGTCTACTCATGACGTTCCGCACACATGGAAATGCCGTAGGTGACAGATTTGCCCGATATTATTTCTCGACTGGCACCTAAGCATCCAAATTAGCATCGTTTATGCAGTCCCCACTCTCCGCATTCATGAAAATTTACCGCCCAGTGGCCTACTAAACATTTGACGCGGAAATCAGCGTGCACCACACCAGACATTTTAGAGCCAGCATTTATTTCTCTCCCATTACGAGAAATGTCATAATAGGGTCGGAAAGTGGAATTGAAAAGTCAGCGCTCCAGAGGAGGTGCACGCTGACTCTGCAAAAGATGCTTGGTCAGTCTCATCGGCATTCACCGGCAGAGGAGCCTCAGACGATTAGCAATAAACTAACCTATTTTGAAAGAGAAAAGCTAAAGCCTGGGATAATGGACCCCCTAGAATTGTACATTAGATCGCAATTAACAAGGAACAAATCATTACAGGATTTTGGGGCCGAGGGGAAAAATCCTCCGGCAGATACTTTAGAGTCATTCAATCAATAAGGATATTTTCTCTTCCATTCATATTCATAAACACACATGACTTTCCACATACACGTATTTATAATATATTTATTTAATATATAGAAAGCGATTCATCATTCATCATTTGCACTCATGACCAAGCGCTTTGTTGTCCTTTTTCAGAAATTCACAGACACCCGACTCTTGAGTAATTCACTTTCTGGCTGTGCAAACAATTAAAAAATGGCAACCTTTGTTGCATTGGCTGCAATTGAAAGTGGTGTCTGCGGATGCAAAATGGCTGCTGTTTCTTTCTGATTATTTACATTTTCCAAAGAAGATGCAATTAATCTTAACAACTGCGCATTTTCTTTTAGAAACTAATTGAAGAATATGTTTTCTACGGCTTCGCATTCTAAAAGTTTATGCTCTTCGCCCCCATTCATTGCTGGGTCAAGTGATTGTAGGGGAGGATGCCCCACACAAGTGGCGTAGCAAACAACAGTTTCTGTGTTTGAAAGAGAATTGATAATACAGTGTGTTTTTTCGTCGCTTCGATCAAGTGCCAATAATTTTAGTCGTTAGAGAAAGCCTGTTGCCGCGAAATTTCTGGTGCTATTCAGAAGTGAAGTATAAACGTAAAAATCGTGCAAAACTGTTCTAAATTTATTTGAGTCGTTTTAGGATGGGTAGTTCTACATATTTAGTCGTTTTTGGATAGGTAGTTCTGTATATATATTAGATTGACCGACAGTCAGAGGTTCTAATGATTGTATTTTCATAGAATAAATTGAATGAACGTATCTAACACGCGTCCATTAAGTCTAACTTAAAAAAATAGAGAAAACGTTGTTCTTGGTGGACACCATCTGTACGATACATAACTAACATCTAAGGTTCCCCATCTGAACTACATAGACTTTTAAAAAAACATTTGTATCTTTTTATGGAAATCGCTCCAGTCAAAGCATAAAGCTACTTGATATAAGGAGTACAGCAAGAACGAAAGATAATTATCACAAAGAGAGGAGATGCCTATTGACCCTAGTCGCGAAAAAAAAAAAAAAAAAAAGACCGAGGAAGAAAAATTCTCGAAACACGTGTACGATAAATGGCTGCTTCCTTATTATTAAAGCGAAATTCAAAAATCGAAATATTGAATTTCAATGTTATCTACTTAACTGCCATGTCGCAGTAATGAACATATACAAAATTTGCAAAAAACGATGAGGTAGAAAGTAGGAAATCTGTTGCGTGTATGTCTCATTAGCTGTGTCTCTTTGCCTGCATCTATGTATGCAATCATGATACATCTAGTGTGTGTTCATACATACGCGATAAAGTTCATAATACTTTTTTCTTTCATCTTGGTCTTCTGGGATCGATTCTTCCCGTCACTGGCTGATAAAGAACATCTAAGATGAAAACACGACGCCGATTTTCTCCACGGATTACTTTATTTCGTCTACAAATGGAGGACTCTTTCACATTGTTGACTCAGGCTTTTTTGCATTTCTTTCTCTTGCGCATTTTTCAACCAATTCGATGCGTCTCTTCTGCTCCAAATCGGAAACCAGACTGAACTTGCATGCGAGAGAAAAGATATCTTTCTCTCTTTCTTTCATGCTCTCCCTCTTTCTTTCTTTCTTTTTTCTTTCCACGTTTTCTTTCACACGAACCGAATGACCTATTTCAGGTGCTATCGTCGATCTCAATTACAAAGTTTGACATACGTCAAGCTTAACCTTTGAACTCTTTCTTTTACTAACCAATCTTCACAGCAAAATCACAATTGTCTACATTCTGGCGTAACCCGGGATAGATTACATATCTCTTTTACATGTCGGGCTGAGGTATCCTAAATTATCCTAGAAGTTCCCACCAGGTTTTGTCCCGCTTCTATCTGAGGGGGTTTATTGCTAACTACTTGAGACACATTGACCGTTTAATAGGCCATATGGCACCTTCTTTAGGGGCATTGGTTTGATTCTTTCCATCTTCTTGCAGTAGGAAGGAAATAAATGCGAACAGTATCGGAGAGCAGCATTTCTGTAACATACTATTCTGTACTTTTATAAATATACCACCACAAAAGCAAAAAAGGAAAGGTCAATCATTGATGTAAAAATATTCCTGTCAAACATTATGACTTGAATTAAAGTCAGTAGGTATTTTAATTAATTGACAGGTCTCTCTAAGTGGACAAAGTTAGATCTAGTCGGTTTGAGATACAGAATTCATCACTCCAAATGTTGCACTTTGGATTAGTAATAAAATAACCTTTATAGATTCTTCAACATCCCCATGAGTGGGTGCACTTTGTGTGACAGACAATAAATTCACTCCCCTGATCTCAAGAGGGGGTGGCAATGCGTAAGAGAACGCCTCTCTCAGACTTATTTTTTTTTCTTTTGGTCGCATTCTTTTTATTACTCGGTTTGGCTGCTTTCCAAATTCTTTCGACCTGAATGCAGATCCACGAAATTCAAGGAATCGTTTTACCTTAATGCTTGTAACATATTTCCCTCTCACTCCATTATACGCTTTCCGACCTTGGTAATATATATATATATATATATATATATATATATATATATATATATATATATATATATATATATATATATATATATATATATATCCTTTGAGATTTGAAAAAAAAATCACTCGACCGCCGGTCGAGTGTGAGGGAAAATTTACTCGCCCCAAAATATTTTTACTCGTCCGACTTTATGTCTTTGTTTCAGTCAATAATAGTAAATAATTTTACAACAATTCAAGAAATTACCGTGTGTATAATCTAACAAGAAAATATTTGTTTAACTCTTGTAAATCAACTATTTTATTACTACAAACATTTCAGTAAATATTCAACAAAACGTTAAAATACAACACCAGTTTCTTTATATAGCATCATTCATATTATGGCTCCATAGAAATAAGAATCATTTCTTCGGATGCTGATACGTAGTATCAAAATGGCAATTGAAATATAAATAATTAAAGACTGTGTTTACTGGTACCGTTAGAAAACGAATCTATCTAACTTTATACACAAAGAAAACATAATGTAAAATCACACCCATAAAATAAATATATTTTAAAATGCAAAACAAATATTAGAGATTCATTTTTTCATTAAAACATTTCAATATGAAGTCTCTAATTGAAAAATATTCTGAAACACACAATCATCCCAGCATCTCAAAAGAATCAGAAATAGTTACTTACAAAAATTACTAAACAAAACTCAAAGCGAGATCATAATAAAAATGGACATTTAGCATCATATAGCATTGAACATTTCAGCTAAATTAATATAGATTAACCTAGTAATTAAATAGCTTTGTTGATGAAACAATAAAGGTTTTTTTATACATTTATTCTATATTTTTGTTTTTTACAAGGCAAGTCGAAATATTATATCATGTATAACATGTTACTAATAATCAGCCGTCTTGATATTTTTATGTGTTTACATTTTTATAATTCATGTCCAGATTTGTTTATATCCTGATATATTTTGTTGGAATTAGCTTACCGACGAGTAGGGGGGTGGTGGGAAAATACGTTTTAAGTCTTGCAACGAAATGTCGACGTTGCTTACAAGCAGTCTTTCCTTGTAAAAGTAACAAATGAGTAACGATTGTCGAAGTGTACTCTGTCTAAAAGACAACAACTACTACAACAACAGCAGAGCGCCACCCGTTTTATCTACTTCAACTCTCAGTCAACGAGATTCACGCGTGACTGGAATGTCTATTTAACTTGTAAGGAATAGGCACTCAGGTTCTTTGATTAACGGACCACCGGCCGTGTTGGTCACAGCTACTAGCACTCCTTCTTCCCCACCAACCTACCCTCGGCAAGTCAACGAATTCAAAATTCTTACACATTTCCTGGAATAAATAATGTTTGTTTATGAAGAAATAAAACTGAAGCGAAACCTTTGCATGAATGAGTAAAATCGTGAAATTCATTCAATCGTCGACGATGAAGAATCGCTGAAATTGGATTCATTCTCCCAATCAGTTTCAAATTCCTTTTGTGTGATATCGTTTTGATTTTCAAAGCGCAATTTTTTTTAAATGTCGATTCTTTTTGGCAAACCAATGGTTCATTGCTCGTGCAGGACTAAACCGTAGATGTTGAAAAAATGTGTTGGCCGAAAAATCATTCAATTAAAGTGTTTTTCTTCTTTATTCTTAATAAAAATATCAACAAACTATTCTTCCGATACCCAAATTATGTCGTAAAATTCCATACAAAAATTTAAATATATAGCCTAAACTGTGGGATATCTCCGTGACCCGAAATCTCCGATATTAAAAAAAAAAAAAATAAATAAATAAAAAATACCAGTTAGCTGAAATGAACTAGATTTCTTAAAAAATCGGCATGGTTTAATACCTTTTTAAAATTTAAACGGTCAATTTTTCTTTGTAATTTATGGAAAATAAACTTTGATATAGAACAGAAATTGGTCTCTTTTGTTTCTATTAAAACAAAGAATTCACCTCGGAACAACATTCTAAAATTTCGAATATTATTTTCAAAATTGGGTATGGATGATTTTTTGAAAGTTGCGCAAAAAGAGCATGCAGATATCTAAATTTATATAATTGAGAAAAATATGATTACTTACTTGTTGTATAATTTAATTTTCGGTGCGTGCTTGACGGAACGATGCGTTTTTTCCTCTTTCAAATATTCTTCTTTACTTTTGTAAGCATGAAGTGTATGTAGTTGTAACGTCGAATAATTTTTTTTTCCAAATGATTTTCAAAATCAGAGAGCTAAATGAAGGCGATATTTTTACTACACGCCGAATGTGTAAATTTTACCTGTTGTTGACCTTTAGCATGACCATTCTTTTTTTCAATACGATATTCCATGATGAGACATAGGTGATTCTAAGTCACCGCATATTTGAGGGTCGTAAAATAAATGAGTTTTTCCCGTTTCTTTATTTAAAGAAATTTTATCGACTGGCGGGCGAGTGATTTACGACTTAGTCGCCCCAAGAAATTTTCAATCGATTGTGGCAACCAGTCGTGTAAAGTCAAAGGCTGTATATATATATATATATATATATATATATATATATATATATATATATATATATATTTCTTCTACTCTCTCCTTCCTTTTTACATATACTTGACTCCTTCCTCTTAGATCGTTTATATTCTTAATATTTTTCATTTTCAAAGGCCTTTACTTATGTTTTATACCTACTTTTAATATATCTTAATATCTTATTCCTTTATTTTCATTTCCAATCTAACTGTTATAGAGCCAGTTTTCATCTATATTTATATTTTGTATAATTCTGGCCTTTCTCCTCTTATGATGAAAAGCACTCAGTTTCGAAATGCCATGGCCTAAAGAGGTTTCTTTTCCTTCTTTTTCTTTTTTCCTTATTGTTCTGATGATATAATAAAGTTGGATGTAACTTCTATTCCTCATCTTTTAGTCAATATTTTTAATTGTTCCTCTTAACAGTGTTCAACTTTTCTATCTTGATAAGTTCTGCTTTGTTAAAGATATACTCTTTGATAACATAATTGTCTTACATATATAATCGTATATATTCGCACACACACACACACACACACACACACACATATATATATGCATATATATATATATATATATATATATATATATATATATATCTCGTGTATTTATTATTATTTTTTTATAAGCGATTCTGTGGTGTTTTTTTCCACTCCCTGAATGCTTTCAAGGGAGAGGTTATCTGCCCTTTGTTTGTATTCTAGTCGGCCCACATTTTTTACGTATTATTTATTATTAATTTATTATTTAAATATTTATATAAATATCTTCTACATGCACCAAACACACACGCATATACATATATATATACATATATATATATATATATATATATATATATATATATATATATATATATACTAAACTGGTTCCCCCACCAGACTTGTTTGGTGAGGAGGGTGGCTAGTCTCCCTGAAGGATTAAAAACAAGACCTTCCAAAGGACGAATGAACCCTTTTTCGGGGTCAACAGCCAACTAGCACCGTGTGTGTTTGTGTGTATGTATGTGTGTGTTGGGGTGGAGAGGGTTCCCGTAAGCCGCGGTGAAGGAAACCTCTCTAGGAGAAGCAAATCTCTGATTTAAAAAAACCATAAAGCGGGAGACCAGTACCCGCATTAAGCTGGTCTACAGTTTAACTTGTTGCTGGCTATCTTGCTCTTGCTTGTTGCTGGATCTCAACATTTTGAACCGAGGGAGAGACTTAGCTGTCGTACAAAGCTAAGACTCTGTAACATCATCTGTGTATAGATACTTCCTCAGGCATTTGTCTATTAAAATGGTCCTGTGGTGATGGAAGTCAATTTTGGGCTCATGGACTTTAAATGTCTGAGGGAGTGGCACTCGTCTGACAAGACGTTGCAATCATTTTATATATATATATATATATATATATATATATATATAAACGATGATATTTTAAATAAATATTGATAATTATTTTTTAATCTACAGATATGTATGTTTTCAAACTTCTGTTCTCAGCAGTGTACGAAATGATAATCACTACAAGTCGGGGAATTCAAAATCAGTCCCAAAGTCATCTTTGACCTCGTAGTCTAGTATTCAACCTTAAGGCTACTGGACTGGTAATCAGCACAAGATGTAAGGGAAATTATTGTTTTTTACTTGAGGATCATCAAAATCTGGAAGTCACTCTGAGATAAGGTTTGATGAGTGTTGGGTAAACGGTGAGACAACACTGTGATGATCAGTAATGGTGAAAATCGGGCAAGGTTTAATTATATGAGATGATGGAGGCGAGTATAAACAGTAAACAATCAAATAGTATCCGACGACCAATGTCGGAATATTGCATTGCACAAAGGTTGACTGCTTCATTCTGGGCGGACATCTCAACATTTAATAATAATAAATGTTTAAATTTCGGCTCAATTTCTCACGGTTACTGTTGGCCGTGTAGTTTGTTCTTTACTAATGGAGTCTGAGATGGCTTAGTGGCCGTGTTTGAATCTTCTGACCGGCTGTAATCGTAACTCCCTGCACTGATGATTCCCGAAAGGATGAAACATTAATGTCTGTAGGTATTTAAAAATTATTATAGTAATAATTATATATATATATATATATATATATATATAGAGAGAGAGAGAGAGAGAGAGAGAGAGAGAGACAGACAGACAGACAGACAGACAGACAGAGAAAGCGAGAGACAAAGAGAGATAGATATAATAATAATAATAATAATAATAATAATAATGGCAAGCAATCTACGAAAGATTAATGCAAGCAACAGTAAACGTAGTCACTAGTTTTGTCTTCTCAAGGCACGCCTCCATGCTGGTCTATCTTCGGTTAGCTCCTCCCACATATTCACAGATCAGATCCCGTTTGGCCACTTCTTTAAAGCGCAGCATCAGGCGAACGCGGCTTCTTGTTCCATTTGCCAGTTCGCTGTAGAGGTTATCCTTAGGGAGACGGCCATCGGGAATTCTGCACAGGTGTCCAAGCCAACTCGATCATCAGATCTTGAGTGTCTTGAACAAGGAGCGGCTGCCGGCACGTCTTAGCACCTCTTTGTTGGTGATTCTATCCCATCTATTGATGCCCATGATATGCCGCAAGCATCGGAGATGGTAGACGTTCATTTTTTTCTTGTGATGAGCATACGTGGTCCAAGTCTCTGCTCCATACAGTAGTGTCCTTAGAACACAGCATTCATAGATGCAGCATTCTATGCAAGAAGTGAGGTATTTATTGAACCATGCTCTTTCACATAGTTGGTTGAAAGTAGACTCTGCTCTACCTATGCGCGTTTGTAGCTCCTGTTCAATGGATACTCCCTTGTTGATTTTGGATCAAAGATACGCAAAGTTCTTGACAGTCTCTAGTTTGTGGTCATTGATGGTGATTGATGATGCGTCACCCTGGTGCATCACAACTGTCTTCTTCACACTGATTTTCAGTGTGAACTCTGCACAAGCAGCGCTCAATTTGTCAGGCAGCCGCTGGAGTCCACTTGCGGAGTGCGAGACCAATGCAACATCGTCTGCAAACAGCAGCTCAAGTATTAGGACTTTTTCAATCTTGGTTTTGGCGCATAGGTGAGCCAAGTTAAAAAGTTCTCCATTAGAGTGAGTATGAAAGAACACACTGTCTTCGTCCTTGTGATTTCCAAAAGCGTGGTGCAGAAGAACTGAGAAGAAGATGCTAAACAGTGTGGGAGCCAACACACAACCTTGCTTAACTCCACTGCACACGAGGAAGTTGTCAGACATGTCACCCTAGAAGAAGACTGCAGTTGTCCTGTTGTCATGGAGCGATCTTATCAAACTAAGAAGAGTTGGTGGACAGCCCAACTTTTGTAGGATGGCAAACAGACCATCTCTACTGACCATGTCAAAAGCTTTCGTGAGGTCCATGAATGCGATATGGAGAAGTCTACATTGTTCTCTGCATTTTTCCTGGATTTGATGCACTGAAAATATCATGTCCGTTGTTGAGCGCCCGCTGTAGAAGCCCCATTGCGATTCTGGATAAATGCGGTTTGCAATCTGCTGGAGACTTGGAAGGAGCACTCTGGCAAAGACTTTGCCGGTGACACTAAGTAAAGATATACCATGGTAGTTATTGCAATCTCCTTTGTCTACTTTCTTGAATAAAGTGACAATTTTAGCATCTTTCACAGCTGTTGGAAATTTTCCGTTGCGCCAACTGGTGCAGAGGAGGTCGTACAAGTGCGGGAACAGGAACTTATCGCACTTGAGCAGGTCTGCTGGAATTTTGTCGGTACCTGGGGCCTCACCTACATTCATGTGTTGGAGAGCTACTTCGAGTTCTGACATAGTTAGGACGTTGTCCAGTTCGACTAGGGTGTCGAAGTTTGGAGTGGAATTTAAAGCTGTGACTGTGATGTTGCGCGGTTCACCATATAGTACAAAATAGTGCTCCACCCAGCGTTCAAGCTGCTTCATAGGACCAATGATGAGCTCCCCTGTAGCAGATTTTAAAGGGCAAACTTTCTTTGCACTTGGTCCAGTTGCCTTGCGGAGTCCACGGTACATCACACATAGTTTACCGCAGTCAGAAGCAGTCTGGATTTCGTCGCACAGGTTGTTCCAGTAGTTGTTTGCACAGTGCTGAGCAGCTTTCTGGAATTGACTGCAAGCCTCTTTCAGCTTGGACAGGGTGCTGCATGTCGGCCTTCTCATATAGTTCTTGTGAGCATCGTTTTTGGACAGTAGTAGAGGTTGTAAGATTTCTGCACCCTCAGCCATCCAGTCTTCGCAAGGCGGCCACTTGGTTCCAAAGGATGTGACTGCAGCATCATGCATCGCAGTTTGCAGGATTTCCCAGGATTTATCAAGGTTCACTGCTTCCCCTGGTACAGAATCTCAGCTTATTTTCGAGTGCAGTGCTGCCGTTGTTCTTCATTGCAGCAGTGTTGAGACTACAATGTGATCTTGGCTTATGTGGTGCTGGTTTCTTGTTCAGGAGATCGAGTTGTGCCAGCATGAGTGAGTGGTCGGTATCATCATTGGTGGAGTAGTAGGTTCTTGATCGTTTGACAGAACTGATGTCTCTTTTTCTACACAATGCAAGATCCAATTGGTGCCAATGTTTGGAACGAGGGTGTCTCCAAGAGACACGATGACACATTTTCTGTTTGAACCAGGTGTTTGCAATACAGAGTCCCTGTTGACTCCAGAGCTCCAGAGTTCTTTGACCATTTTCATTTATTTTACCAGTACTGAAGTGACCAATGATGTCAGGCCAGGCAGTATGGTTTGCATCGACTCTGGCGTTGAAGTCTCCAAATACTAGGAGGTGATCGCTGGCTGGGATCCTGCTTAGTATTTCATTGAGACAGTCGTAGAATTCATCCTTCACATGATCTTTGCTAGGCAGTGTTGGTGCATAAATGCTGATGAGGTGTACTGGTGTATTGGCGCGGTTGATCTTCAGTGTCATAATTCTCTCTTAAATGCTGACCGGAGTGTCGACTACATGTTCTCTGAGTGATTTGTTTGTCACTGAAAAACCTACTCCATGGATGCGATATTACTTTTCTGCTTTGCCAGTCCAGAAGAAAGTGTAGTTTTGTTCCGAGATGGAGCCAGTTCCAGCCAATCTGGTCTCCTGTAGAGTGACAATGTCGACAGACAGCTTGGCAAGTTCATGGTCAAGTAATGTGGTCTTACGAGGCAGACCTTGTGCACGAAGGTTGAGATCTGGGTCATGCGTGAAACCCGGGCACAGTGTATACATGTTCTAACTTCCGAGTCAGAGAGTAGTCTTTGAATTGTGATTTGTAACAGGTGAATGATTTACGTCCGTGATTGCCTGACCACCCCATCGAAGCGGCGGAAGTAACAGAGTAGCACTTTACTGACCAGGGGCTGCCTGGTTTGAGGCGGGCGGTAGCCACCCACTAGGGCTAAATAGCCCCTCCCACATTGTGGAGGATCCGAAGTGCCTGGTCGCGACGTCAGTTTGACCAGACTTTTAACTTGTAACTATCTTCCACCGTTGCGAGAGCCTGGGCGAAGAAACTCATGCGTTGTCCAAGCGCCATGAGTGGAACTTTACCAGAGCCGGTAGAACCCAAGGAAAGACAAAGTCGATACGTTGGTACCGACTCTGGCTGCAGGAGATGGCCGTTGGCTCATAAGAAGCTCATCCGACCTTTGATAGGTCTTGTTTTTGGTCCTGCTGGGTGTCCCCACACCCTCCTCACCCAGGTTACCCCGGTTTAGTCACCGCCGACCCGACCATGAGGCAGCTAGCACTGGGTTACATGGTACCAGTGGAAGTTTAAGACTCAGCTAGATGGATAGATAGATAGATAGATAGATATAATATATGTATGTACGTATAATATACACGAGGTGCCTTTAATAAGTTTCCAGATTTGTTTTCTACAGGCATTTAAAATTTTCATAGATTCTTAAAAATTCAGTATGTTATTGCTATACATCTTATGAGGTGACTGACCAATTTTTTATGATTTCAGGTTCAAATGAACAACTACAGAAGCTTGATTGTCACAGCTGGTGAATTTCGAAGACGCTATCTGGACGTGAGGACACTTTAGTAGAACAATATGCAATAAAATTCTGTTTTAAACTTGGAAAAATACCATATAAACGTTTGGAATGCTTCAGACTGATTTTGGACCATCTTGCATGAGTCGAACATTAATTTTTGAGTGGCATAAGAGATTCAAGGAAGGCAGGGAATCTATGAGGGATGATGAGAGGTGTGGAAGGAGTAACACCAGAGTGGATTGGCCAAATAAAGAATTTCATGTGTATATAAAGATGGTAAGTGCACAATTTGATGTCAGTGTAGGAACTGTATGCACAATTATTCATGAAGAACTAAAGATGCAGAAGGTTTGCATGAAAATTTTCCCAAGGGTGCTGAGAGAAAAGCCGAAAGAAAAACGTTGTCATGACAGCAGGGAGATGGTCGAATTGATTAATTCAGATCCTGCAGTTGCTGATGCTCTGGTGACCTGCAATGAAAGTTGGATCTACTGCAATGACCCAAAGACCAAGAGACAGAGTTCCCAGAGGAAGCATGCTGGCTCTCCCAGACCTAAGAATGCCAGATAGAGCAAATCCACTCAGAAACTTATAATGATCCCCTTTCTTGACAGCATGGGAATGATCTACATGTACTGGATTTCCACTGGACAGACAGTCAGCAAGGAATATTATGTTGAGGTTTTGAGAGAGTTCAGGAAGAGATTCTGTCAGAAAAAGCCAACACTCTTCAAATTAGGTCAGTGGCATTTCCACCAGGACAATGCACCAGTCCACAACTCCATCCTTGTGACACACGAGGTGAAAATGTTTGTTTTTAAAAAAAATAATTATCAGATCAGGGTTAAGGTTTCGAATGAAGCAGATTTCATTTTTTTCCATCATATTTTCCCTTTTGGCAATAGTTTCAACCATTTGTTTGATTAAAAATTCGATAATATACGTAAACGCTTACTTTCTTAAGTGGTCTTATGATTTTGACCAGGACTGTATATATATATATATGGGATTAATTGTAAAATAGTTATTTATATGCCGTTCAAGAATCTAAACTTGGTTCTCACATACGTTGGCTAAAATAGAGTGTTAATCGTAAATTAAATGTTTAGTTGCAAAATAAAATTGTAATTTACTTCAAATAGCTTTGTATATTTTTAATTTAAAGTGATGTTTTGAATCGCTGACATGGCAGCTACATGTTAAGTGACGTTTATTATTGGCATGACATTATCGACTAGATATGTTTTCTGCTGCTTCAAAGAGACAGATAAACAGCCAGCTAAGCAAAGGCACCAAGGCAGAAAAACTCCTTTTACATCAGTATAAATTTAATCATAACTCACTTGCACATATATTCGATACCTTATCAGTTTATTTTTAATTCAATAACAAATTAAAAAATAATTTTTAATTCAAAGGCATCTACGCGTTCCGAGCCTGTCTCTGCTCTCATTATTTTCATGGCAAAAGCTCGTCTAAGTTCCAATCTAGGGTTCTCCTTGCCAAAATTTCACAAAAAACATTCTACCAGCTACAACCACTATCGACAATTTTCCCTCTCTCTATCTCTACTTAAATCTAAACGCAGATTCTATGAACAAAGCTTCTTTCCTAGAACTGCCTGCCTGTGGAACATTATTTCATTGACCTGCTTTCTGGTCGATTACAATAGGGTAGCCTTCAAGTCCAATGTAAACAAGTTCTAGTTGAGCCGTCCCCTTAAATATTCAAATTTACCCAACATACACGATTAACGATTGCTACTCTACCACCTTGCATTCATTAACCCTTATCCTTAAGTGGCCTTGGAGCCTTGATAAGTGGTGACTTTCTTGCAAAAAAAAAAAAAATACTTTCAAAACTTATCCTTTTATAATTAAAATAGTAAATTATTAAAAAAAAAAAATCAAATAAATCTAAAAATGTGTTTTAGTTAAAGATTTACACAAAACAATTGATGTTTTGAGAGTTATCCACTGCAGCCAGGTGTGGCACAAGGCCGTTTATTGGATAAAGCCGGTGTTGCAGGAGTCGATGCTGATTGGTTATACAAGTAAGAAAAAGGACATATATAAATACAACATACAGTAAAAAAGGGAAAACAAATTTGCTGCAAAAGGTGAGATTTATTAAAAAATAGTGGGGATACCTGGTGTTGCCTAGGTGTGTGCAGGTGGCGTAGTAAGGAAGAGTGTAAAAAAAATGTGGTAGTAGCAGGGGCAGGGGAAATCAAAACAACAGTAGACAGCCCAGGTGGAGAAAGGTGTTAAAAAAAGAAGTGGTAGTAGGCAGGCAGGCAGGCTCGAACCCGTAATGCGAAGGAGAAAAAATGTAACGTCTTAGCTGATGCCTCCATGGTACAAGCGGAAGTCGCAAGCATTGAAATTATGTGTAGTTAACCCAACAGAGACAATGACTTGCGAAAATGTAAAAAAACTGACCAGTTGAGGGTGAAAAATGAATGTTTTGGACCAATTTTTTTTTATATTTGTCATCCAAAGGATCAATCTTCAAAACGATACTAATCTTGTGAGGATCCGTCGCATGTGTTGAACGTTTTTGGCAGACAAACAACCATATATATATATATATATATATATATATATATATATATATATATATATATATATATATAGAGAGAGAGAGAGAGAGAGAGAGAGAGAGAGAAATAAAAAGGAACAAACCGTATTATGTGTTCATCAACGTTTTGTATTTATTTCGAGATTTCCGGAGACGAAACGTTGATGAACACATAATACGGTTTGTTCCTTTTTATTTCTCTATTTTGTCAGAATACTATTTCCATTATTTTCATCATATATATATATATATATATATATATATATATATATATATATATATAAATTCATGATCATTAAGGAAACTTCATGATTCAGTAAGTCGACAGGAAAGATAATGGATCTCTACCGTAGTAGTGCAATACAAAATATGACATTAATTATACAAAAATTTATTAAATTAAAAAAAAATTAGAAACCGGAAACAAAAGTTTAAATTTTGTAAAAAAAAAAATTTGCCCATTCTCACCTGCTCAAAAAGAGAAAGACAAAAGTCACACACTTTCCAATAATGATTGTTTAAAACTATACATTTTAAAAGTCATACATTTTATTTATAAAACTATCTGGCAGATATACCCGGTGAACCAAGTGCACTTCAAGGGATGGTCAAAATCTTTAAAAACTATCTCTCGGTTGGAATATATGAGTTAGCAGGTGAATGTTTATTATCCGGTAGGGTGCTTCATCTCCACTTTGAACAAACTGACAAGAAAAAAAAAAAAAAAAAGAGACAACTTTCATTCATTTCAGAATTTTTTAAATTTCGTTTTAATTCAATAAATGTTGAGATAATTAATATTTTATTTTGTGTTATTGTATTACTTTAGTGTATTCGTTTTTTTTTGTTTGTTTTTTTTAAACTAAAAGTTACACAAAACTTAGACATTTTCGAGTAGGATATTCTTGATTTGTCTCCCTGTTCTTCAAAAAAAAAAAAAAAAAAAAGAAAAAAATTGTCCCACATAACCAAAATGTACAAGTGCTGCAAGGTGTGACACAAGGTTGTTTAATGCAGGTAAAATTCAGCTCCCCAAAGTGGCATTTTAGAAGGGTTTGAAAATACCTTATGGGACTGGCAATAAGTTTCCCTTCCCGAAGGAGAGGGGGGGGGGAGCTAGATTTCTGAGACAAAACAATACGTCACTTTTTTTTTTTTTTTTTTACTTGTTTTATATTTCATCCGAACGCCTAAACATCAGCTTGTTACTCCGTCTGGGACAAAAAGAAAAATAAATAAAATAAACAAAATAAATGGGTCGCGCATTATATTTATGAAGGGAGCCACCAAAGTCTGTGTCCAAATTAGGCCGCAACAGACCAATAATTAAAAAGAAAATCTTCTTAACATAAGCTGAGTTGTTCATATTTTTGTTTTCCGTCATCGCCTCACGGATTAAACCAATCCCATATCATTAATTGCACGTTTGGATCAATGGTGGGAAAGCAGGTCAAACAATTTAAAAGTTATTTATTTATTTATCTTTACTTATATACGAGAGTCGTTCAAAAAGTAAAGCATCCTATTTTTTTAAACTCAAAAACTAAAACGTTGAAGAACTTCAGAGACGGGAATGGTGCCATTAAAACGAGCGACCTTTTGTGCTCCAGAATTTATTTTTTCTACATTTTCATTGAATTTTTGCCAGCAATGAACGATGCCTCGGTCGTAAAAGTCCGGAGCCCGCTTTGTAACTCACATCTCAGTCGCCACTTTGAAATCGATGAACCTATCTCATAACTGTGCTGACATCAATGGCATCGGCTTCATAAACGTTCAACAGGCGCCGGTGAATGGTGATTGGTTTAATCTTTTTTTTTTTTTTTTTGCATGGAGGAATTCAGTGACGCATCTCTGATTCTGACGCACATCCATGAGAGGAGTTGCTTTTTTTTTTTTAGAGTTTCTCAGTGCCAATATCTTCGACAGAGAGATGAAACTTTCAAGTCCACAATGCATAAGTTTAATCATCATAGCAATGCAGTTTGTGATCCCCTCTGATTCATTTGGGAAGGATATAAATAGGAGGTATTACTTTTGGAACGTCTTTCATATAAAAGACACTTTATGTGTGTGTGTGTGTGAGAGAGAGAGAGAGAGAGAGAGAGAGAGAGAGAGAGAGAGAGAGAGAGAGAGAGAGAGTTCCCTATGAACTCCTAAACGACTGGGCGGATTTTTAAAAATTTTACACAAATGTACTTTATATGTCTGGGAGTGTTTTTAAATAGGATTTGTATCGGAATGCCCTGATAAGTATCTAAACTCGATAGTCGAAAAGAAATCTAATTAAAGAAGCCTAAAGAATATAATTGGCTTCGCAAATTCACTTTTTCTGATGCAAACAATATAACCCGAGCTGAATGAGTGATCCAATCGGCCGCATATTTCTAGTATTATTTAGATTAGACAAAGAGAATCGCGAAACAAAGGTGAATTGTAAAAACGGGGCATTAAAAATGTCTGTAACTAAAATGGAAAGTTAAACTGAGTGGCGAAATTCCTTTGCAACCCCTCCTCCCTTTCCCCGCTTCTCATCTCCTAATCCACCCACAGTCAAAACTTCTTCACACAAAGAAACGTTTGTTCTTTTCACTATTTTCATCGGTTTCACAAATTCCCCGTCTGTAAAGAATTCAATGTTCACAATGCTGAATGGCTAATCTGTTCAAACAAGGCAGATGATGAAAGGAGGTTCTGTCATGATTTCGCTCTTGCTTATATAACCTAACACAGATTGTTAACGAACCTACCCGGACAGTTTGCAAGTCTCCTAGACTTTTTTTTATTACAATTTGTCCTGAACTGTGCTCATCCTTCGTCCTGTTTACACTGGGATCTTCCGATCATTCGGTTGTCCTAATTAAGATAAAACCAAAATATAAGTTCTCACACGTCCCTCTCCATTGTACAGTGTATCGATATTCTATGGCTAACTGGGATAGCTTCCGAACGTTTATATCTGATATATTTATGCGTTCCGTGTTTAAAAGCAATGTGTCCTCTATAATATCAGACCTGATTGACTGGTTAACCGTCGGTACAGACAGCTTAATACCCTCCAAGAAATTCCAATAAGAATCAAACAGCCAGCCGTGGTGCACTCCAGAATGTGCCGCTGCCACTGCGAACAGATATTACTATTTCCATTGCTTTCAACGAAATAGATGTTCTGAAACTAAAATGGTCTTTAAGACTACCAGCAACCACTGCAAAATAATAGCAATAAAGAATGTAAGAGTTATATGCTCAGTCCATCAAGTCTAAAGTAGCCGAGCAGCGGCTTGGTTCTCTCGAGTTTTGGCAAATAACTAACAGGGTCCTTAACAGATGCCTGTTCTATATCCCAACCATAATGAATGAATCTGAGATAATTTCGTCAGCATCTGACAAAGCCAAACTCTTTGCTAAGAACTTTGCAGCAAATTTCATCCTTTGCGATCAGGGCCGCTTAACTCCTGTATTTCCTCTCATGACTGGAAACACACTGTGCGATATCCATATATCTGCCAATATTATCAAAAACTTTGATTCTAGTAAAGCAACTAACCCTGACAGCATTCCAATCATAGTGCTCAAAAAAGCTTCAACTGGAACTATTTCATATACTACAAAGCCTTACGTTGCCTTAAGATAAAATGATTTCCAACACATTGGAAAACCTCATTAGTTTGCCCTTCATTTAAAAATTTTGCAGGTCAGTTATCTGCTTCTCAATACAGAACAATCATTCTCCTGTGTGTCACGAGTAAGTTGCTGGAATCTGTGATAAAGAAGTAGTCAATCACCTCAGCAAAAACAACCTAATTTAGTAGCATGCAATATGATTTCCGTTTTGTTAGATCTACAGCTGATGTTCTCATGTTTTTTTTTTTTACATATTCATCACAAATAAGGCACAGTGCAACTTTGATGTAGAGGGCTACTATCAGGGACATAAGTTGCAAGGATACTATCAAGGGAGTTGAGCAGCAAGATGTCTGTTTACATTACACTTGAACTTCTGCATGTTGGGTAAGCAGGGACCAGGAAGAGAATTTCAAAGTCTAGCAGTTCTGGGGAAGAAACTATTAGAGTAGAAGTTTTCTGACATCTGGGGATTACTACTGTGTAGGGGTGGGATTTTGCTGCTTGTCGGGTTTGTCGGGGGTATTTATGTTTTTGTAATATCACACATGATTAATGAATTTCTTGACGAGGGCTTTGTTTCTAGAGGCATTTCTCTTGACGTATCAAAGGCTACTTCACAAGATTTCCAGTTATGCAATAGCTGGAAATGTTCTCTCAACTATTAAATCCTTTTTCTATGATAGGTTTATAAGAGTAGTCGTCGATGTGCAGAAATCAGAAACTCATTGTATCAACACTTGCGTCCCTCAGGGTTCCATCTTGGGTCCAATTTTCTTCATTATCTTTATCAATAATCTCCCAAATCACATTCTTAGCTCATTCTTAAACATTTATGCAGACATCACTGCCATTTGAAGCAACACTTGAAAGGCAGGCAATGACTAATATCTTTCTTGAGCACGTGGTGCAATGGGGGAAAAATGTGGAAAAATGAGGAAAAATGTAGTTAATTTTAATGCATCTAAAACCAAGCTCTCTTTCCATCACTAACGCTTGACCCCAATTGATTGAACGGCTCTCATCTTAGGGGAGCACCATGCTTTAATCAGCCTCCTGGGTCTGGCCTTCATTCTTCATCTGAAATGAAACAAATGCATTAAATCTGTTGTTATGGTCGCCAGAAAAATGATTGAATTATTCTACCGACTCCAGTAGGTATCTCACTCCTGATCCTAAGGTGGAGTACTATTGCCACATCTGAGGAGGAGCTCCTAAGATCACCCTTTTTTGCCTCGACAGGGTACATAACTAAGTTCGAAATTTAATGGGTGATGTCTTTTTCACCTCTCTGCTGCCTCATTCTCATAGAAGAGACGTTGCAAGCCTCTCTCTGCTCTATTGTTATTTTCATGGAAAATTTGACAGAACTTCACTCTAGGGTTCCTCCCTGTAAGTCATTCGTGGCAAACACTCGACTAGCTATAACAACTAACAACTGCCGCCCGTGTCCCTGACATAGTCGTCAGAACAGGCCCCGTGAAGAGCCATGCCCTAAAGGCCAGTACGAGTGCTGCCCCCTCGCACTCTAGAAGCAGAGTTTAGAGCATTAGGCTACTCTGATAGTTTCGATGTTGTCGTCTCCAGCAGCAGTAGGGCTAGGCCAGCTGGGAGAGGTGATCCGGCTCGGTGGGAGAGACTCAGGGCTTCAACTGTCAGCCCCCCCCCCGACCCAGAGGAGGAGCATACTCCCAAGGCCGGGATTGAAACATTCGGGTTCGCTCAAATTCTCACATTTGAGAACCACCGACCCGGATCAGGCAATCAAGGATGCCGTGCCCGACGACCAGGAGCAGGCTGTCAACAATATCATCAGCCTTGACCTAGAGCTGTCGCAGACCCTGAAGAGGGATATGGAGCTGAGCAGCAGTGGCAGCAGCAGCAACTATGACAGTTGCGATGATGATATTAGGAGCGAGAAATCAACCCAAGCAGGAGTTAGACGATCGTGCTCCACGAAAAGGAAGGCGAAGACTGCTTACCCTGAACACAAGAATGGGGCAGTTGGTGCCACTGTGACGTCACCAGCCGAGAAGCCTTCTGATTGGCCAGCACTTCCGGGCACCCAGAAATCCCTGGATAACACGATTCCTCCCAGACAACGAATGCCGCCACCGTCTAGTAGGACACCCCCCAAACACGCTGGTGCGACCGGCAACACAAGAAAGAACTTGGGGGTCCCAGTCTCAGTTGATACCTGAGGACTACTGCCAGCTATACTACACAATGTATAAGGATCTGATGGTAGGCAACATCATCAAGCTGTTGCCAACTACAGTAGCCAGACTAGAGAGAAAGATAGTATCACTAGTCACCATTGACATAAAGAAGAAATTGTTGACTGGGGTCTCAAGGGAAGTAATGGCTCAGATGCTGGGGGAGCTTAGTATCCCAGCAACGTACATCTGTAGAAGCGCATACGGGACGTGGGATCTTCTTTTGCCCAAGGAGGAAGATGCAGTGAGATTGTCCATGATTGACTTGGGGTGGGGTCATTTGTGCCACAAACCGGAGTATCTGAGTAAGAGACACACCAACGTCTCCATTCTTAGCGTCCCCTGTTACATCGACTCAAAGCAGCTCAGGGCTGTGATGAGCCAGTATGGGGATGTCGAAGCCATGCTGCCAGTGTGTGGTCCCCGTAATCTGTTGTTGGGGGACTACAAACTAAAAAGAGTAGACTGCGCCAGCTTTGATAAAATCCCCGCTTTACTCAGATGCGAGACCTGGATAATGAGCGTCATTGTTGAAGGTCGGCGGCCAAGCTGTTGGCATTGCTTGAAGCAGGGGCATATGATGAAGGAATGCCTCAAAAGATTTTCCACGGGCGTCCCCACTGCCACTGAAACAACTAAAACAACTGATACAGTGGCACCAGCGGCCCCTGAAAAGCCAGCCAGAGGGGGCACAGAAGAAAGCCAGGGCTAGAACAAAGTTGTATCAAGAAAATCAGCAAAGACCCCCTCTAAACCAAAAGAGCAGCCCCCGCAAGAACAACGTAAGCAGGTTCCCTCAGGGTCGTCGTGTGGCTCCTCCACCAAGAGCATAGAGCTGCAATCCCCGAACAAAGAAAAGAATCTGCAGTCGTCATCCTTGAAAAGGAAGAATCCGGTCTCCTCATCAGATTCTGAAGGGGAGCAAATAGTCAGCAACAGTTTGGCAGTCGTTGTGGAATACCGAAAACAAGACTTGAAAAAGGCCAAGAAGGCCAAGGATGCTGGGTTTCGTTCCCCATCCCCCATGCATCTAGAGAAGACTGTCTCTACGGTTCAGCTCCCCCGAATCCCAGACCCCCTCTGCTGAACCGAAATCCCCACCCCTATTCGATACACCCCCAGCTGGCGCCTGTTCTTTGTCAAGGGAGAGGCTAGCAACACCAACTAGCCGCAGAGCGGCGTCGGCCTCTCCTGTAAGGAGAGAAAAGACCAGGAAACTCCCCTTCTTCCCCGGAGACCGGACCTGTGAGGTAGATCCTCACCATGCAGCCGATAAAATAACTCCTAGGCAGAGGGAACTCCTGAAGCCACTCCAGAAGCTGGATACAGTGGACAGCCTATCGACTGCGAATTCTACTCATTTCAAAAACGCTCCTCTACTCATAACCTTTGTGCATCTCATGAGAGTGGGATGCACCAAGGCCATGTGGAACATGATAGAGGTAGCGAAAACAACAATCAAGGATGTAAAGTTAGTGGAGGAGGGGCACGACTCCCTCAAACAGTTGGCGAATAGGTGTGAGGGGAGTGTCCCACTATACATCCACCCTTCGTTCAATAGGGCCATAAAATTAACTTTTCCGCTGGATGTAAGGGAAATGGCATGAGACGGACGAGTCACGTCTGACTTGCTTTTGGGTAACCTCGCTCAATCCTGTGGCATCCTGACTGCAAAAGACTTCAAGCCGGTGGTTAACACTGAATAGGCTACGTATTAGAGCCTAGCTAGTTTGAACATAAGGGGCATGAGGTGCCGAAGCAAAGCCGCTAGGGTACTGAGGGACCTCATGCCCATGAACATAGATGTGGCCGCACTGCAAGAAACTCACTTCGTTTCAGTTGACGATCAACGGGTGCTGGAGGGGCATTACGATGTCTTTTCAGCATTCGGTGACCATCATAGTAGGGGGTGACCTTGCTAATTAGACGCACTCTTCTGTAGCAGTTAGCGTTGTGCACGCGGATGTTGATGGCAGACTTGTCATGGCCGATGTTGCCGTTGAAAATAGATCGTTTTGAATTGTCGCATTTTATGTGCCTAATACCACACGAGAGCGTTTTTCCTTTTTTCAGAGGTTGGAGGTGTTTCTCGGGGGTTCGGAATGGTTAGTCCTAGTGGGTGATTGGAATGCCATCCTTGTTCCCAGGGTAGATAAGGTGGGCGGGACTAGCGGGACGGATGGGTGTGACACCAGTCTGTCTGATCTGATGGCTTCGTGCGATCTGGTCGATAGATTTCGGGTGGATCCTCCGAGGCAGGAAATGTGGACATGGCTCTCTAATAGGCCCTCCGGTCTGAGTACTTACCTTGATCGGCTGTTAGTTAGAAGAGGCACCCTTGATTATACTACCTGTCCCACATTCCACTGGTTAGGTCACTCCGACCACAAACAACTTGTGGCTTGGATAAACTTAGATAGGAAGCACAAACTGGCTGGGTACTGGAAGTTGAACGCCTCCTTACTGAGGTCTGCTGACTTCTGGGAAAAGCTGGTCGATCATATCAAAAAGTGGGGGCGGTGGCCGGGAATAAGTGGTGGGTTAGTGCCAAAGCTAGCATTAAGGACTTCTCTGTCAAGTACGGCAACGCCTTGCACTAAATAAGGTCAAGGCAAAGAGGCATCTAGAGGATAGGTTGACCCGGCGGTGGCAAGGGGTACACCTGAGAGATAGAACTAGCTAAGGGGGACCTGAACTCTTCGGCTAGCGAGCGGTATCAGGGCCAGGTAACTAGGACAAGGCTATGTAAGATGTCTAACAAAGCTGTGAACGTAGAGCTTCACTCGGGTGAAAATCGGTAAATTACATCAGAGAAATCCAGAGCCTGGAAGGGTACACGTTAGTGTCGGTGTCGTCTCTAGAGATTTGCGAGCGTTTTCGGGTTTACTTTGAGGATTGCTTCGCACAGCTGTCCAGGCTCCACGTCCAGGAGTTGGACAACTATTTAGCTGGCTCGCCCCGCCTGGAGGTAGCCAAAGCGGCAAGTTGTGATAGTCGGGTTGCAGAGTGTGAGGTCGTTGCTGCATTGAAGCAGGTCGGCTACGACAAATCACCCGGACTCGATGGTCTGCCCTATGAATTGTACTTGAGGCTATCGCACATATTCATTACCATTCTGACGGACGTGTTTAACTACTGGTTTGACATGGGATCCATCCCGAGTCAGGTTATCAAGAGAGTGGTCACGCTTCTTCAGAGGAAGGACAGGTGTGTCGGGGGGCTAGATGACTATAGGCCCATCGCGCCCATAAATGCGGATGTCAAAATTTTGGCCAGAGTTCTTGCGAATCGTTTGCAGGTCATTATCACTGACTTGGTCGAACCGGATCAGAATTATGTTGTGAAGGGGAGATCGATTCAAAACCACCTGCACTTGATTCGCATGATCATAAAAATCTTAGAAGACGACACCAAATTTGTATCAGTCCAAGGGTAGACCATCACTTCTTGGGATCTGTATTGGAGGCTGGGGGTTTTGAGCCTGACTTCCACAGATGGATCTCCATTTTGTATGCTCGGCCGACGTCAGTCGTGCAGGTAAACGAGGTGTGGTCGGCACCGTTCACTGTTTCCCGGTCAGTGCGCCAGGGGTGCCCATTGTCTCCTCTGTTATATGTCCTCACGTTAGAACCTTTCCTGTGCAAGCTGAGGACTGGGAAGACTCGACTAGCCCTAGGTGGTATTGAATTGCCTGGCGGTGCACGGGCCAGAGTATCCGTGTTTGTCGATGATGCCACCATGTGCGTGTCAAGCCATCATGACATTTTCGTGGTGATTAAGGCGGTACCAACAAGTCACAGGAGCAGTTGTCAATCTTAGCAAGTCCGTCGGCCTGAGGTTAGCTGCCTGGCAGGGCTCTTTAGCACTGCCGGTCTCTTTTGGCTGGACAGACGGCCCGGTTCGCATACTTGGAGTTTGGTTCAGACTGGTCCTCCAGCTCGACAAAAACTGGTAGGAGATACAAGCAAAGGTCGGAGCATCGGTGAGGACTTTGCTTCGGAGGGGGTTGTCCCTCAAAGGTGGAGCGGAGGCGTGTGCTGCATATGTCTTTCCGCTCATCCTTTACAAGCTGGCTGTACTTCCCCTGCCTGCAGATCGTCTTGCTGCTTTGACCTGGTTGCTCTTTTCCCTTTTATGGAATGGGCGACAGCTGCTGGTCCATAGACAGGTCTGTACTCAACGTCCGATTGATGGGGGCTTGGGGATGCCAGATTTGATGAGCCACAAATGGGCTAAGAGGCTGGCGTTCCTGAGTAGAACTCTGGTAGAAGAATCTGTGAGGGGCCCTGTTGTTGGTAGAACTTTTCCCGACCTCATCCCCGATCACTCGTTCGAAAGTAGACACAAGCCGAGAAAGCAGTCACGGTTCTACGACGAATGCCGAGAGGCGCTCAGAGTGTTGCGGGGGTCCAGTGACGACGCCCGGCCTGGAAGGGCATTTTACAGGGAGTAAGTGGAGGGGACCGGGTCGGACCCACTAGGGGAGCGGCTGCGGCTATCGGACAGGGAGGTGTGCTCTTTGTGGAATTGGGCACCAGGCCAGTGTTACTTCAACAATTCCGAGTTTTCTCTGACCTGGCGATTGGTTAGGAACGCGCTTGTCCTTAATGGCAGGTGTCACAGTTACGACAATGAAATTGACCCAAATTGTCCTCAGTGCGAGGAGGATCACGAAGAAAGTGTGGAACACACTTTTTTCGAGTGCTCCATCCTACAAAAATACTGGGCGTATGTCAGCGAGGTCACGGCTCGCATCGTTTCCGATCAGGTTACGTGCCTGGATTTAGCATCCGTTGTCTACAACGCAGATCCGCTGTGGCCTAGGGAGGAACGATTGTGTTCCTAGCGATCTTAGGCATAGCTAGACTAGTTGTGTGGACATCACGCATAGAGATAGGGCGAGGGGGGGATCCAATATCTCATTACGAGCTGATTTCACATTTTAAACATCAACTCAGAATCAAAATCAGATGTGATAGAAGGAGGCTATCTCACTCGGTATTTAGTCATAGGTAGATACACACCGCTAGTTTGTGCGTGTTCACGCAAAACAAGCTCGAGTACGTGTTCCCTGCCTAGGCATGGCACACGCTGACTATAAGAACAAACAAGAAAATCCCATCATGGTGGATCAGTCCCTTAGCTAGTTGGTATGGATGAATCTAAGGGCCACATTATTTATTTTTCAGGTGATAGAATGCCTCCAAGAAGCCTGCACCCAATAATTTATTTTTGACCCTGTCCATCCCCACGGTACACATACATACTCGCAAACCCCAACCATTTGTTTTGTCCGTAGACTTCCCACTCCCATTTAAGAAATGACTCCCTTGTTTTTGGTAGTGAATCGGAAAACAGGAAGCATTTCGGAACTAGATTAGGAAGGGAGGTTTCCTGCTAACACATCATCATTAGACTTTTTATTTGGTTTCTTTATTTTGTATTATTCTTATTTTTCTTCATTTTGGGGTATTTTAAGGCTTTCATCCCCCACCCATCATCCTCATATATCATACACATCACAAACTCATCATTTCATATTTCATACACATCACACTCATCATTTTATATTTCATACACATCACACTCATCATTTCATATTTCATACACATCACACTCATCATTTTATATTTCATACACATCACACTCATCATTTCATATTTCATACACATCACACTCATCATTTCATATTTCATACACATCACACTCATCATTTTATATTTCATACACATCACACTCATCCTTTAATATTTCATACACATCACAACTTCATCATTTTATATATAATACACATCAGAAACTCATCATTTGATATATCATACACATCACAAACTCATCATGTCATATTTCATACACATCACAACATCATTTCATATATCATACACATCACAAACTCATTTCATATTTCATACACATCACAACATCATTTTATATATCATACACATCACAACTTAATCATTTCATATATCATACACATCACAAACTCATCATGTCATATTTCATACACATCACAACATCATTTCATATTTCATACACATCACAACATCATTTTATATTTCATACACATCACAACATCATTTCATATATCCTAAACATCTTTCACTGCTCCCCCGAAAAGAGAAGTAACAAGCACTAGTTTGCTTTCATTATCTCTGTTTAACTTGTTACAGACGAGTGCAGTGCATTGTTTTACATACGTGCATGTTATGTTTATGGGGGCAAAAAAAAAATAAGACTGAAATTAAACGAAGAACAAGTGAATTCACTGGAAGCCTGGAAAAATCATGCATTACAATAGAAAAATTCGAGCATGAAAATGTGATATGCTTAAGCTTAAACATGGAAAAGGAAAGGACAAGATATTCTTGTAAAAAATATAATAAATTTATAATTTAAAATACTGCAGCATTAAGAATTAAAAAAAAAAATTCAATTTAACATTATATAATCAATTCTTAATACTGCAATATTTTAAATAATAAAGCTCGCATTTTTCTATTGTAGTATATCTATAGACTTTAGCTTTTTATTATAGATTTATTTATTTTTTTTTATTTAACATCAGATCACCAAACAGTGACATTTTGAGGAAATTAATCAAAACTAAGTCGGCCTCCATAACTGCCCCTACCCTCTCTAATAATCGAGTTAGAAACGGTCGTTAAAAATGTTTGAAACCTCAAAAACCTGAAGTAAAGATTGCTTTGCAAATTTGTTCGTTTTTTTCCAGTGGTGCGAAAACAGTTAGGCGAGAGAGAAAAAAAAAAAATCAAATGTAATTATTGGAAATCGAACGGCAAAGATTTAAATATCCCTGCTATTTAGTGTGAGTAATCTCCTATTTTTTTATGCAGACTTGACAATCAAGCGATGTATTAATGTCACACCCTGCAGAGGACAAGGAATGGGTGGGGGTGAGACGGATCAGAGTGAAAGAAGAAGAAGGTAATGTTTGTTGCAATCAATAACATCATCAGCGTCGTCAGCATAGCTACCTCGCTAGTGGCGTCACCTGGATCGTTGTTAAATCATGGGCGATAATAATAATCTGAATGGAACATAAAAAAACACGTGTTTTACCAGCTGTAAAAGATCTTTAATTTTTATTCACCTCACAAAAAGTATATTGCCATTGAAGTATAAGGGGCTACCGTGATAGGAATAAGATGGAGTGGATAACAAGGTGTCTGTTCACATTACATTTAAATTTCTGCATGTTTGTACGATCGGGGTACCAAGGGCCAAGAAGAGCATTCTAAAGAAAAGAAGATATCAGAGTAGTAAATCTTGCATCAAAAAAACCTCTACAATGAAGGGGTGAGATTTTGCTACTAGCTGGATGGATCGGAGATATTTTCAAGGGGCATTCCAAAAGTAATGACTCCTATTTTTTTATTCCGTCCGAGTGTATAAGAAGGGGCTGCAAATTGCATGGTTATGATGACTGAACTTATGCATTCATGACCTTAAAGTTTCATCTCTCTGTTGTAGATATTGACGGTGTGAAACTATGAAAGCAACCCTTTCATAGACGTTCGTCATTGAATTTTTGGCAAAAGTGCATTGAGAATGGTGGTAGAAAAATTCATTCTAGAGCATAAAAGGTCATTCGTTTTACTGGTAACACTCCTGTCTTCGCAGCTCTTCAACGTTTTGAGTTTAAAAAAAAACAGGAACCTTTACTTTTGGAATGACCCTCGTATATTTGAGGAAGAGGGACTACAAGGGCAGTGCAGTAAATTTATCAGAAAACATTCCGTGGAATTACTTGTAAACATGGGATGTTCAACACTATGGCGAGGCGAAAGCTGCTGGATCTTGGCGGACAGTGCAGGGCTTAATTAGTATGGATCGAAATTCAAGTTAGAAGTTGAAGGTAGACTTTCCTCATATTTCTGAGGAGAAATCAAAACACGGCCTCTGGCCTACTAGAGGAAGATAAATGCGTATCGAATGAAGTTTTTTAAAAATAATTTCCAAATCCAGAGTGTCCGCTTTTTTTTTCGGGGGGGGGGTATTGTTGTATTTAAAACTGGCCTTTGCCATCGTGGGGAGGCAAGTAAATAGGATATAAAATGTAGAGTGACAATAGGGGTACTGGACAACGTTTAATCCGAATAGGTTGCGCGGTCAGACGTGCTGTTTCACGCTTAGTTGATATTTATTATCAGCTTTCAAAATACTTGACCTTTTATTTTTTATCAGCGATCAAACACCGACAAGTGGAACCAGTAACAAGCACGCAATGACCTTGGTCATGTGACAAAGTTGGACATACATTTTATAAATTCCATACCTTAATAAGTTGCGAGACAATAAATAGAAGGTGTGTGGGGGCGATTGTGTAGCGCCATTCTTTCTGTTAGTGATGAAGATATATATATATATTTTTAATCGAATTTGCAGACATCGCCTCCAACAGGCCACATAATATTAGATATGCATATTAGTACATACACATTGTTTATGTAAGCCTATTAGATGCAGCTATACATACGTATAAGGGGCCTTGTCTGTCAATCAGTAACGCTGTTGGTTGGTTGGTTGTTTTTGTTTTACGGCATATCAACCTTTTTCAGGTTATTTAATGCCGAATCCAGTGATTTTGAAGAAAATGTTTTTAATAGAATATATTTTTTTTCAAGTCGGTTTCTATTTAACGTATAGTTGGGATCCTAACAGGTACTACCATTTCGGGTCAGGGAGCAATGGCAATTAAAGGGTGGCTCCACACTCCCCAAAGCCCGCAAGCTGGGGTCACACCATCGGATATAGTTTAAGGTCATATCCAGGACCAGTAACGCTGTGAATAGCATTTTAATTGCTGAACACAGATTGAAGGATGTATGTAATTGAGATGCGTCTAAGAACATCTATTAGCGACTCCGTCCGTCGGTTATTCATGCTTAAGTTTAAAAATAGTATTTTGTGGTTTATAAGTTTCCAATAGCATTTTCGTTGGTCTGTCAATCTTAAGTTTCTAATTGCATTTCGTTACTGTGTCAATTGTAAGTTTCTAATTGCATTTTTCTTAGCCTGTCAATAATAAATTTCCGGTAGCATTTTCTTCGGTATGTCATACGTAAATTTGAAATAGTATTTCCATCGTTAAAAAAGAAAAAAAATTCCAATTAAGGAATAATATATATATATAGTATTTCCATCGCTTAAATGGACGCACATTAAGAATTGTTCCGTTTTTGTTTATTTATGAATGCGTTTCTGTGTCAAGTTAACACAAAAAAGTGTCTTTTAGGTCAAATCGAGGCCAGGTATTTTTTTTTGTTTAGATTGAAACTATTTTCAGGTGTGTTCACATATTTCTTTTGTCCACCAGTGAATAGGAAAATACAATGAAAATTGATGCCTTATTAAAGGGATGAAAAGGAGGGGAAAAAAAGATATACCGCCTTTCCACCATATCTATTTATACTTCTCCCGCTTTTGGGTGGTGGCGATAGTATTATTATTATTGTTGTTATAGTATATATATATATATATATATATATATATATATATATATATATATATATATATATATATACAAAATTTAATAATTATTATAGTAAATTTTATATATATAAAATATACTATAATAATTATTAAATTTATATATATATATATATATATACATACATATATATATACAGTTGTGCCCGATATTATTCATACCCCCCCTTGAAAATTGAGTTTATTAGGTGTAACTTTGTTAGAATTTATTGTTTACGTCCATATTGATACATATTCTTAATAAACCTCTTCTGATCATTTTCGTCATCTTAAAATCTCGGGATACTTGTAATAAAAGAAATATACAGCTATTTATAAAATCTGCAATGTTCAAAAATAATCATACCCCCTTATTTTTTCAGTATTAATCGAGTTTCTGACTGTTTGTTTCCTGTTTGATTCTTATTTTGAATGCTTTTATACAACCTTTGATTAATTTCATTTCGTTTTTTGCATTTTTCAGAAATTAAAATGATATCAACTGAAAACCAATAAAAGAATAAAAATTATTAGAATGGGGAAGAAAAAAGAGCTTAGTAATGATCTTAGGACTAAAATTGCGAATTCACATAAGGATGGTTTAGGTTAAAAGTCAATTTCCAAGAAATTTGAGGTCCCTACAGCAACAGTACAGAGCATCATCAAAAAATTCCAGAGCCACCGCACAACAAACAACTTGATTGGTAGAGGAAGGAAAAGGAAACTGTCTGCTAGAGCCACCAGGAATATTGTAAGAAGTGTTAATGCAAATCCAACCACCACTACTAAGGACATTTTAGAAAATCTGGAGTCTTCTGGCATAAAAATATCAAGGCAAACATTGCAAAGGACTCTGCATGAAAATGGTCTGAAAGGAAGAAGACCAAGAAGGACTCCATTGCACACCGGAAAACACCTTGCAGCACGTCTAAAGTTTACTAGGAACCATGTGAATTCTCCAGAGTCCGTTTTCTCAAGTATTTTGTGGACTCACGAAACAAAAATTGAATTGTTTGGCCATATGGATGCTTCTTACGTTTGGAGGAAGAGAGGAGAAGCTTACAACCCAAAGAACACCATACCCACGGTGAAACATGGTGGTGGTAGCCTAATGTTTTGGGGCTCCTTTTCGGCTAGTGGTCCAGGTAGTTTGGTCAAGATAGATGGAACCATGAAGAAGGAGCAATATTTGGAGATACTCCAGAAAAACATTAGACAGGATGCGGAGAAGCTCCATTTAGGACCAAACTGGGTCCTTCAACAGGATAATGATCCAAAACATACTGTCAAAATAGTCAAGAAATGGTTTGAGGATAATCAAATTAATGTTTTGGAATGGCCTAGCCAGAGTCCCGACCTGAACCCTATCGAAAACCTCTGGCACATATTGAAAACTGAGGTTAAAAAGCGGAAACCTAGAAATTTGAGGGATTTGGAGAACTACTGCATTGAAGAATGGTCAAAAATCAGTGTTGATGCTTGTAAAAACCTTGTTGATAAATATCCAAAACGGTTACAGGCAGTTATTAAGAATAAAGGGCATGCTATTGACTATTAGTAAGAGAGGTATGAATAATTTTGAACTAGTGCCATTATTGTTTTTCTTTGTATAATGTTTCAAACTTGCATAATTTATTTATTTGTTGAGTTTAAATTAAATGCTTATGCTTGATTTATTGTTTGAAATCCCTTTAATATTGTCTACCTTCTGGTTTGAGCAATAATCTTATAGAAATCTCAAAGATCCGAGGGGTATGAATAATATCGGGCACAAGTGTATATATAATTTACTATAATAATCATTAAATTATATATATATAACGTACCAACAACTTTGTTTTATTAGTTATCCCCTATCTTGTTTTTACTAATTTTAAATGCATAACTTTTATATTCCTGTCAGTTTTTACTAATTTTTTTTTTACTGAACTCAGACTTACTCTCCGTGCTTTAAAATGTTTTCTAAATATCTAGCATTTATATAATTTTATATGTATGTCATTAATAATATAATATAATTAATATATAATTATAATTAATATATTAATAATATAATATAATATGATATTAATAATAATAATAATATATATATATATATATATATATATTCTTTTTTAAAGGACCCTAATGATGAATCGTTATATCATTCGAAAAAAGAAGAACACTGTAGAAAACAAATGGGCAATCAATACATGTGAAAAAGCATCTTCCATAAATGTTGTTAAGGATAATAACCGTAACAAACGAACGTTGACTTCTTTCGAGATATTTAATTAGAAAGATGAAACTAACAACACACTAACAACGAATATTTACAATACAGTTTTACGGGATCGGTGTATTCTAATGGAAATATAAAAGACATTAGTGCTTAATCTGTGATAATATTTTTGCTAATGTGAGTTCAAGAAAAACTAAAAAGACACTTGGAAAAACAACACAACGAACTTTCATTGTGGAATATTTTAAAGAAAGAAAAGAGATTTGCAGTCATCAGTAAAAGTTCTTTGTTAATTTACAACTTTTAATGAGAAAACCTTATTGTCATCATATCTGATTTTATATTGTGTAGCAAAAGAGAAACTGCCCCACTCATTAGCTGAAAAGGTTATTCTTCCTTCGTGTTTGGATATTGTGTATACTATGTTTGATGAAAAAGCTGCTGAAAAATTAACAGTAGTCCCTAACAGTGACAATACAATATCGCGCAGAACTTGTTCAAATTTAAAGTATTTAGAAGAAATGCTTACTGCAAGACTGATATCTGGTACCGATTTCGAAATGCAGCTAGAAGAAAGCACTGATATTGCAAATTGTGCTCCACGTTTTGTTTATGTCAGACACGTACGGCAAAATGATATGTTAGAAGACCTGTTATGCTGTCTTAATTTGACATGGTACACAACTGACGCAGATGTATTTGCTACAGAAAGATTACAAGTCGTGGAACAACGAGTATGACCGAGAAGAATAGAAGTGTTATTAAAACAGTTTTCAATACAGACGATTAAAATGCAATTGGAATCATTGTTTTATACACTGAAAAGCTCTGATATCAAAAGAGACTTTCTGACAATTTTAAGGAAGTGTTGAAAAAGTGCAGTTAAAATTGTAAATTTTATAAAAGAAATCTCACTTAATAGAATATTTGAAATCTTCTGTTCAGAGATTGGAGCCGAATACACTCACTTACTGGATCACACAGAAGTTCGCTGGTTGTCACGAGGCAAGGTACTTACCAGGGTATATGAACTTAGAACTGAGCTTTATATGTGTTTGGGTAGAAAGAAATAAACCCTTGTCTCTTCTTTTTTAAGATGATATATGAATTACCAAACTAGCTTACTTAACTCATGTTTACAGCCTTATTAATGATTTAAACATGAAACTTCAAGGAAAAAGCGACAGCATATTTCAACATATTTTTCAGAAAATGTTGAGGCTATCGCAAGGAAGACTTATAAATGATCATCTTACCTATTATGTGTTTCTTACACTGCTAAAACACATTGCTAATATGTTTTCGACGACAACATATTAGCAGAATTAAAACTTGAAATTTTGTCACCTCTCATTTTCCTATCTCAAAGCTTTAATAATTATTTTCCTAAAGTGAAATTTAAACCATTTAAGAAAAATCTTTGGATAAAAATTTAGTTTTATAAAGTCCTGAATCAAATTTAGTTTTATAAAGTCCTGAATCAAATTTAGTTTTATAAAGTCCTAAATCAAATTTAGTTTTATAAAGTCCTGAATCAAATTTAGTTTTATAGAGTCCCGAATCAAATTTAGTTTTATAGAGTCCTGAATCAAATTTAGTTTTATAGAGTCCTGAATCAAATTTAGTTTTATAGAGTCCTGAATCAAATTTAGTTTTATAAAGTCCTGAATCAAATTTAGTTTTATAGAGTCCTGAATCAAATTTAGTTTTATAAAGTCCTGAATCAAATTTAGTTTTATAAAGTTCTGAATCAAATTTAGTTTTATAAAGTTCTGAATTAATAATTGAGTTAAACCTGTTACCTGAAGAGGAGGCAAAATTGCTGAATCTTAATTGTTCGTTTACACTTAAAAACATTTTTGAGAAATTAAATTTGTGCTCATTTTGGGTTAAAAACGAAGGAGGAATTCCACTACTAAGTAAAAAGGCTATTCTATCACTATTACCTTTCACAATGTTATATCCTTACTTTAAATAAGAATACAGAAGAAACACGGCGTTATGGGTGAAAGACAAAGGGGGTTATTTACAAGGGAATACAGGTGACATAAGAGTTACTCGACATATTTTCTTATTCTCTTCCTGCCTTTTTTTTTCCTTCTGCCTCAGTCACGTGACAGGGTCAATATATCCATAGTTCATTTAATCTATGAAGGCATGTTCGGTTATTCCATTACATCACACAACTATCTACTTGTGTGAACAGTGATTTTCCACATTAACTCAATAAAAGACCAAGGACAGAAACAGGCTCAACACTGCACCTGATATGTATGTAACATTGTCTTGTGTTCCCAATTGGAAACAGCTGCTGATGAATAAACAAGCACATCCATCCCATTAAACATTTTTAATATTATACACTTTACCTTTGTATCGGAATTTCCTTCATATGTTTCTTTTTTAAATAATAATATTTTATTAATACAAATGAATAAAACAATATGCAAATCATAAAAAAAATATGCATATAAATTGTCGATGCGGAATAAATGAATCTAGTGAACAGATTTTGTCTTATTACACCTAACTATTATGGATCGCGATGTAAACTGTAGTTTTTGCTGTGGGTCGCAGCAAAAAAAAAAAAAAAGTTTGAAAAGCGCTGATGTAGAAGGTGGGTTAGTCTGTCCGGGTGTAGATCGTGAGTTAGTTTATTCACACGCAGAGGGTGAGAGTCTTTTCAAATGTAGAGGGTGAAAGTCTGTTTAGATGTAGAAGGTGGATTAGTCTGTTTAGATGTAGAGAGTGGGTTAGTCTGTTCTAATGTAGAGGAAACATTAAAGAAAACGACAATAAAAGGAAAACCAATCCTATCATAAAGAACACTACTTCCTAGCCATGTCACTTCAGCTAAAATTCAATAAATCAATACGATTGTTTGCAGTGCCATTATTAATCCGGAACAGAAACCATTATTGAAATTCAGACAAGGAAATCAATTAAATTCAAAACGTAGACAATGTGTTCGGTTATTCAATCGATTTATATAAAAGAAACAAATAGACTCACTTATATTTGATCATATTTCTGAGATGTTGGATTGCTAATATTTACATTATTTACATGTTCCGAACACGATACTGCAGAACTGCTTTCCTGCAATCTCTACAAGTTCAATGTCGACAAATATTTATCTAGTCATCCTCTTAAATAATCAAATTTTGCTCATTCCATGCATCAATACTCTCATTTTATTGTTCATCATTTGACTAAAAATATTATTTATTATGCTCGAGTGGAATTTGGCCTTGGTAATTAGTGGTTCAGAAAAAAACATGAAAAATCATGTTTTGGCTGTTATGTTTGCAACATATTGGTTGTTATTTCGATTATTCAGACTATTATTCTCATCTTGATTGTTATTTTGACAACGTTTCCACCGATGTAACCGCCAATCTTTTTTCAGATTTATCTTGTCGCAGAAGAGTATCACAAACTTCTGGAGGTTACAGCTCAATCCGCAGTGCGAGCAATACTCAGAATACAATTGCGGCTTATGTAGAACTTCTACTCGGTCATGGCTACAGGAACAAGAGCCATAAATAAAGGGTTCTGTTTGAAATTCCGTGCAAAATCCCGAGTTTAACAAAAAGATTTCCGATTTCGTCAAGATACCCTTGAAAAAGGTCGGAGGTTTCATCGGTCAAAACGTTGTGAGAGTAACATTCAAGATGAAAACAGTAGTGCGACGAATCCAAATAACAAAAATAATCAGAATAATCAATCCTCATCTCAGAAACCCAGAAACACTTTGACTGCGGTATTCTCCAGTTTCTGACACTAACATCCATCCTGCCATCTTTACTTAAACTAAAGATGACCGGTTACAAACTCGTTGGATATAGTCGAAAGGACTTAAATTTGTTAACGTGCCAATACAGATAATAAAAGATTTTTTAAAAAGAAGATTTTTTGCCGAATTTGTTTCTTCATTATTTATAATATGAGTAAATATAGCCGGTATAGACATTGCTATAAAAGTGTGCAGTTATCTGGTTGTATCAAGCTCGTTATCTAAATAACTTCCATGAGTAAAGTTTCTTTCCAAGAACTACCCGTTTGTAGAACACAATACCATAGAGCTGCTTCCCGGCTGACTACAACATGGTCGTTTTCAATCTAACGTTAAATTCTTCTGTAGTGTCCTCTTAGATAATCAGACTTTACCAAGTTGTCTCACCGTCCATTTGACATTCATAACCCTTCACCTCGAATGACCTGTAGGCCTTAATAAGCGGTGACTCATTAGTACAGGAAAAAAACGTAAGGAAAATCTGCAAAAACAAAAAGATTGTCGCATATAAATGTCAGATAAATAATCAGTTCTAAGTGACACTCTTCTGTAATTATAAGGTTCAATCTTCTGTAAGGGCGATACTAAGAATAAAATTACAAATAATTTAAGACTTCTACTCCATTCTACTTTATTATGGTTGATGGAATGAGCGCAAAATACTCTCGCAGATTAAATAAAGGATTCCCTTCATCTAGCGTACACATTGCTTGGTCACTAGACTTGGTCAAAATATCGATAATGGGTTAACTTAGAACTGATTCGATTTGTGAATATTTAGATGAGAGATCAAGGTCAAGGTTACGAAAAGGGATGAAAAGTTACTTTTTTGGTGAGACTTGCAGTTCTATTCATCGTAGATGCTTTCTACACGCCCCATACTGTAGCCATACCTGATACAAGAGTACGTTTTATAAACCACAGTCGAGGAGACATCCTCGACATAATCTGACAGCGTCTTAGCTATTTTTAAGCTTACATCTCTCAGCCTGGATATTCCTAGAAGGTCGACCTTCCCACATCGTTACTTTCCCTCTTTCAGGTGGAGTAAGTTTATTGTTTACTGCCTAAGGAACCCCTACTAGGGAATGCCGACAGAGCTGTCCAGGCAATTTTTAAAAGGCCAGAGTACCTCTTCTTTAGGGCCGCTGGCTTCACTCTCCCTATCTTCCGACCTTGTGTCACATCTTTCAGTATTGGGAAGAAAGTAAATACCTACTATAGCCAATGGAATCCTGCATTTTAGATGATCTTGATTTTAAAAAGTTCCGCAAGGTCGACATTTTGAAAGAATATCAACTTCTAATTTTTCCAAATTGGATGGATCTGATACTTGCAAGATTTCAACCTGAGCAAATAAATAGTTTTGAAATTATCAACGTTTCCATCGCATAACCTTGGCAATACTTCATGCAACATGGAGAAGTAAGGCCCAAATAAAATTTTGGCCCATCCTTACGTTGTCAGGTGGAGGTTTGCGGTCACATGAGTTATGTTCTTGTTCCTGAATAGAAAATGAGTTTTTCATTCAACGGAATCGTTCAGGTGTGAAACCTAAAAGTGAAAATTTTAAAAGTTTACATTTAAATTATAAAAATATAATAATTTTTAGAAAACTGTTTGGTGCATATGCAACTATAACGCGTTGACATACTGGTTTCTGCTAGGGGGGGGTGATGTGAACTGACGACCTAGGTCTGCCAAGTTCGAACCCTTATAATTCCATAACGTCACTTTATTTCTCTCTCTCGCTATATATATATATATATATATATATATATATATATATATATATATATATATGCGTGTGTGTGTGTGTGTGTGTGTGTGTGTCTATTTTTTAATAATCTCAAAAAAACATTCGATTGGTCTTGCTACCTTCAAAATTCAGCGTTTTTATGTATGATTTCTTGTTTACGTTACAAAAAAGTAAGAAACAAGTTTCATTTGATAAAGAAATCAGAAATTGTGTTTATAAGATTCATTTGTTAATCTGGTCTTCTGCAATTCGAGATTAGCAAACGGACATTAATATCTTTATTATTTTTATTATTATTTACTCACTAGGAGTTTTCACACAAGTATCATCAAGGACTTCTCTTTGAGAACAGCCTGTGATATTCCCTGGAGTCTGAGTGACAACAAGTCTCCCCAGATTTCCAGTACTCTCCATCTCTTTCAATAACATTTACAAATTCATTTGCATTATCGCAGCAGACGTTTACCATTGATTATTCGTTGATAACGACCATTGGTTTTCACTAGAATTTAAGTGGCAATAAGCCTCCCCAAGGTCTCTGTTCTTTTCGCACTCATCCCGTAGAGGTCTGGTTAGTGTTTTCTCTTTTCGGTCTTTCCATCCTCCTTGACCCTTCTAGATTATTTTGTGTGGTATCAGTAGATGCCATCACTTTTTTTGCCGGGGGGGGGATATACAATTATACTGTTTCAGTTTTCCTGATTCCATATAGCATTTCTTTGTGTTTTACCTCTGTAACAGTGTCTATATGTCCGACTCGCGCCTGTGGCTCATGTTTATTAGTTTCCGCATTCAAGGGTTTTCCTTAATATTTCAGTCGTTTTCATTATTGTTATTTGTTGTATCTTCTCAGTCATCTCTCTGATTCCAATATCTCCCATTCTTTTTTCAAAGTTTTTCAGAATTGTTCCTAGTGCTCCTACTATTATTGGCGTTATTATGACCTTCATCTTCCATATCTCTTTCATCTCTCTGGCTAGCTCTGTGAATTTGCTCCACTTTTTAGTCTCTTTGACATTCACTCTGGTCTGCTGGAACGACGAAATCTACGATTTGGCAGAACTTCTTCTTGTTAATTATTATAAAATCTGATCTTGCTTGGATGGATTTATCCGTTTGTCATACGCTTTTTGTAGTTGATCCATGCCATGGTTCTTTTTTCTACTTTTTATCTCTCAGGGTCCTTTCGTATATGCATAGATTATTATTATTATTATTATTATTATTATTATTAATATTATTAGGAAAACAGAGTCACCGATTAGAATAAAGTAATATTTTTTTGTTAAATATATAAGTTAATAACCATTTTGGGAGATGGAATTTATTTAGAATGATCTGAGGCAAATAGTGTTCGATAAATGTAAATCTGTTAAGTTAGAGCAGCAAAATGCAGATATTATGCAAATACGAAGCAGAGTATTTTCAATTAAACGCACATGTGACAAAGTGTAAATAGGATGCTTCTTGTTTCGTTTGAAAATGTAGAGTATTTAACGTGCAATTGTAAGACTGAAATATAAAATAATAATAACAACGGTGCTACAAAACGTATGTGTCTTACAAAAGTTATCCTAGTGTACTGAGTAGTAGTCGTAGTAGATTTACGCTTACGAATGAAAACATCGACTTCCTGAATATATGACTATCTAAAAATATCGACGAGGACTAAATGTGACCCGATGGGGACCGAGCGATGCCGAGTGACCTTGCTAGTCGACACGAATTCAGAGGAATTCGCACGGCTAAATTCTAATGATGATGATGATGATGGTTTGATGTTGTTTTAAGCAGAAATGTCTATGGGATTTTGTCAGAAAGAAAAAAAAACAAATGATAATTGTTCTTATCTTATTGCTGTTATATATCTGTTAACAACGAAAAGGTTGTTTTTAAAACCTCTGTTGAGCGATATGAAAGACAGCTTGGGGTGAGAGGTCGCCGCCAGGCATTGTTCGACCTAGGGTGACTAATAACTCCTAATTTGATGATAAGTTAACACCTCAGTGCAATGAGGGTTAAAAATTGGTATAGATAAAGCCGAGAGGAGGAGTAGAAATTAGGGAAACAGAGATAGAGGGAGGAAATTCAAAAGAAGAAAAAGGAAAGGAAGTACAAATTAATAGGATAAAAGAAGAAAGGGAGAGGAAAGGAAAAAAAAGAAAGAATAACTCCAAAAAGGTGGAAGGAGGAACGACTGATTTGATAAAAACAAGATATTTGGCTAATTAGGGTCTTCTTTTCGCTTGGGCAGTTGATCCCTTCCCGTGGACTGACGGTAGATGGAGAACGGAGAACTTGGTAAAGGAAAGAAAACTGCCAGCCCCCCCCCATGAGTTGCATGACTAGGCCAGTGTGTAACTATTATTTGTAAAGTCGAAGACAATAATCAATTCTATGTTAAGAAAAACCAATTAAGTTTTGACTTTCTTTAATTGGAAACGCCGTTGTGAATGCAATATATTTCTCCGATAGTCCAGGTGACGGTTGAAAGCTGATTTGAAACCAGAACCGGAAAGCGACCGACGACGACGGTGAAGATGAATTCGACCACTAGACGAAACCACGGGTGACGCCACAGGTATCGGCTACAGGTGCATCTCAACCACGAGCCTATGCACCTGAGCTGCCCTGGAGGGGTTGCATAAATATTAAAAGCATTGAAATCTGATGAAAATAAACACGGACTAATAATTGGCCTAAATCACTGACGAAACAGATATTCATGCACATTTTGTTATTGAAGCTATCCCGGTCAAACAGTAGGGACAAATTCTAACTTTACTTTATATATTCTAAGAAATAGAAAGCGGATTTTGTGTTTATTTTCAGTTGCCTCGTAACATTCGCTTCGCTTATTTTGTCCTTTAGTCTTCACATCCCATGAGTGATGCTTCTGACAAAGAGGAAAGAATTGCTATTTTTCGGTCGATATCTAACCATTTCACGCTCATCGTTAGCTATTTTATTTTACCTTGAAGTAATACTTTCATTTACTTAATTTATTTTATTTTCAGCATTTTACATCAAGTGGCGTCATGTTTGTCTGGAGCGATTTCCATAAAAATATGTATACAGCTATAGATAGATAGAGAAAGGAGGAGATAGAGATAGAGAGAGAGAAATGAGAGGGAGAGAGGGAGTGAAAGAGATAGAGAGAGTGTGTGAGAGAGTGAAAGTGACAGTGAGAAGAAGAAAGAAAGAAATTGATTCATTGTTTTAAATAGGTATTCTTACACAGACGTAGTTGAAATAATTTTATTTTCAAAGTTAAGGTACTTAACGTCAGGTATAAAAAAACGAAAATCTCAAAGTAGATTAACGCAAGTTAAAAGCACCGTATGTTGATTACGTCACGTTAGTTCTGTCGATCATGCTGAGCTAAACGCCTTTCCTTCATTTCAACAAAGTACAATACGTAATTATTGAGTTTCGGCATTAAATAACCCAGCAGAGATTTGATATCCCGTAAATCAGACAATCCCAACCAGTTCATGGATTATTTACAGTAAGTCTTGTGTTTCAATAGTAACTAATTCCAGACGCTTTCATGTGTTGTAAAAAAAAAAAAAAAAAAAAATCAATGAATCGGTATATTATTTTTCGGCTTTAAATAATCGAGAAAAAAAAATGAGTTGGTATGCCGTAAAAACGGCATACCAACTCATTTTTTGGCAAACCAAATCAACCAACGAATCATTTCCAATATATTTTGTCTTTAAACCTTAATTTGTCTTGAAAGAGTTGATATACCTACAAAACAGTCAATCCAAACCAATTAATTCTTCTAAGGTAGCTCGAAGACATGACTACGGTTCACGTATATTTAAAGAGTGCGAAACTGGTTAGAGTCAGTTGAAGTTGTGTGTTGGAAGACGAACGCTTGGCGATTAATTTGTCAACTCACCAGTTGATCTTACCCCACACGGACTTCTATTGTACCTAATGGAATGAATCTATTCTGTATTTTATGTCTATGTATTTTTTCCACTCGACGATACAACAGTAATAGATATTATGTTCGGCATTAAATTACCGAATCATAATGGCTATCCCAATAACTGAACAACCAAACCTTTATTTCAATCTAAGACACTAAAACCGGAAGTTCTATTTTCGCTGTTTTAATCACTTAGCCGTTCCTATTGCTCCAATTTCTTATCACTAAATCCACAACTATTCGAAATATTTTCCTGGTAGGCGTTTGGGGAAGAAAAATCGTTTTATTTGCGTCCATGTCCTTTGGATTTAAGTAAAAAGCGCAATTGTGTCTGGCTTGACAGGCAAGAAAATTGAAGATGAAAAAAATTAATGGAAGGTTAAAAGTCACAGAAAAATAATCGAACGTGGGAATTTTATGTTACAGGGCATAACATTGTTAAATGTGTGATACGTTGAAATTAGGGTATCAGGGCTTTTTCATGCCAGAGGAGAATATAGAAATCATGGAATGTGGAAAGAAAAAGGTATCACGGACAAATCGACTTTGGTGAATATAAAACAGCAATTCTTGTCATTAGATATTTGGATAGGATCAAAGTATAGTATCTGTCTAAAATTAAACTTCATCTGTTCTGTTCTTTGTTGGCGATAGACTGATCCTTTCAGACTAAGAAAAGCAATTTTAATTTTTGACTAATTCCAGAGCATCGTTTTTTAAAGAAGTGGATTTTCCTTACATTAAAAATCGACTTATTTTAAATAAATCTTGACGAAGTCTTCTTGACTCAGCACTCGTTTTATATTCATACACAAATAATAAAAAAAATGTAATGATTTTACAGTTTATCTCCTTTAATTAACTAAATAATATATAAAAGGAACATTGTATGTGTGTCTGTGTGTGTGCTCATTCCCTATGCACCGGAAAACGACTGGGTCGATTTTTATGAAATTTCACATGAAACGACTTTATGTGCCTGATAGTGTTCTTAGGTTACGTTTTATCAGAATGTCAATGATTAATATTGATAATAATTCAACCCATTATATATATATATATATATATATATATATATATATATATATATATATATATAAATAATTTTTTTTATATAAAATCAACAGTAGATTATCAATAGTGCAATGTAAATTAAAATGTATTGTGAACTAATTCACTGCGAGAGGGATTTGAGCTTCATCCCGTTGCACCACGATGGGTCCCCAACTAAAACAGGCAATCAACCGATTTGATTGAAAAGTGGAAGATTTCACTGATTTCGATGATAATAGAAATACGGGAGTGTGAAACATTCGTTGATCATCATTCAATCTCGGGCAACGTCGGGCCATCCTGCTAGTATTAAATGAACAAAATTTCAATATAGATCCATCCGAGGCGACAAAACGTCGATATTAAGATGTATATAACTCCTCTTTGTATATTCACTACATATTTTGAAATCTAACGTCTATGTTAAAAAAAAAAAAAGAAAACATTTTTCCATGTCATAAACGCACCGCGTATTTCAGATTTTAACTTCTATGTTTTTCTCCAAGTCAGTGATCTTGAGAAATTCTTTAAACAATAAACAATTTTTTTTCTGTTTTCACTGTTATCTTTCTCTCTTTCTCTCACATGCACGAATATATATAGGATAGAAATTTGGATGCCTACTAGGCACTATCCTCGAGACACCCCAACCGAGATATCTTTTTAAAATTCTAACCGTCACCTTAAATGCAAGTGTTTGTATGACTTTTGCACTTAATTCACTGGGTATATTCGCCAGGTAGCTTTTGAAATTCATTTTCGTGAGTTAGGGTGCTCCTATAATTACTGGAATTGTGAGAAAGACCATGGTATTTCGTTATCTTTACCCCCTCATCTCTGTTTGAGCCAACATCACTGGGAAGATTGACTTCTACTAAGGTTGTTATTCTCTCCTTACTCCACATCATTATGTAAGATTTAGCAGATCCATGGTCCAGGTACATAGCTGTAGGAATTGCATAGTCGTAATGGATGATGACGTATATATGCATGTATGTATGTATATGTATGATGTATATATATGTATGTATATGTATAATAACTGTTAACAAATTTTGCTAAACAACTATTTTATTATTACTAGTCTGGGTGCTCGGCATTACTCGGGTGGTTGGAGGTATATATTGAGCAAAAACAAAAAAAAAAATGTGGTAGTAGGCAGGCAGGCAGACACGCTCGAACCCGTACTCTGAAGGGGAAAAAGAATGTGAGAAAAATAAAAGTGACGTCTTTTCCATGGCGTCCATCGCCAAAGCGAAAGTAGTGAAGCTTTAAATTAAGGCTAGAAAAGAGGGGATAACTTTCGAAAATATCGGTGAAAAAAAGCGACCCCTCCTTGTAGAAAAGTGCCCAGTTAAGAGTGAAGGAATTAATGTTTTTAGCCAATTTTTCGATATTCGTCGTCCGAAGGGTTGAGCTTTAAAACATACATACATACATACATACATACATACATACATACATACATACATACATACATACAAACAGACAGGTGAAATTTATATTATAGACTAGCCTGAGTGTTTGTTGTTGCCTGGATGTTTGTAGGTGTGTGTTAAGCAAAAAAAAAAAAAAAAAAAAATGGTAGTAGGCAGGCAGGCTCGAACCCGTACTGCAAAGGAGGAATCGGTATTGGAATTGGAAAAATTGATGCCTATTTTCCGATGCCAAAACGATTTTTTTAATTGTCTTTTTTTATTTGATTTTGTTTAAAGTAAAATCTTCCATTGTTGGTAATAATGATAAAATAATAAACATTGATTTTAAAATATCAGTGAAGCTAAGATCGTCCTCCACAAGTATATTTTGACATTTAAGAAAAATATCTGCATTTTTAACAGGTGTTTTTACGAAAATCGGGAAAAATAACAATCTTATAGTTAAATAATTAGAGATTTATAAAGAATCAGAATCGAAAGCAGTAATTGTATCGAAATCAGGAATTTAGCATGGAATCAGTAATTGTACCAGAATCGGGAAAAATACTGGAAACAAATCGAGCTTAGGTATTCGGACGATGTCAAAACATCGTTAATTCACTGCCCGCACAGCAGCTAGGGATTGGCGTAATGGTTCAAAGCCTTGACTGTTGTAATGGCAATCGGGTTTCAATCTTGGCCACACTGATGAGTACTCTATGTGGATGGCTATATGTCTAACCGCACTGATGAGTACTGTATGTGGATGACTATATATATATATATATATATATATATATATATATATATATATATATATATATATATATATATATATAAAGATTAGATAATCAAGTGAATGGTCTTATTAAATATTACAGTGAGATAATATTTTCAGGACGATCCTAGCCAAAAAGGTAAAGCTCAATAACTTTTGCAATATATGTACTGATTATCAAAATATGTTTATTCATAGCTGATAATTTTGCTAATTGCATTCCATTTCCTCTGATGACATGACCATAATTGAAAATCCATGGATTAAGGAAATAAATATAATCCTTTTCCATATAATCTTTGTTTCAAACAATAAATTCTTGGCTTACACTTTATATATATATATATATATATATATATATATATATATGCGTGTATTAAAGTGAAATTGTGTGTCTGTGTGTGTACATTTTCCTACCAAACTACTCTGTGAATTTTTAGACTACAGACCCGAGATTTTACATAAGGGGTATTGAGATTTGAGAAAATCTTTTTAATCAATCTTCGGCTAGAAATTTGGCTGTCAAGGGGTCAAAGCCCAATGATTTGACCTTTGAAAACTCTATCAAACTCCTCCGCCAATTTTGGGTCTAAACACCTGAAATTTCAGATGTAGATTACCTGGACATGAGTCAAACTTTTTAATATATATATGAACATAAAGTTATGAACAGTACATAGGGCCCGAGCAAAACTGGGCTGAACTTCTAGTGTGTGTGTGCATATATATATATATATATATATATATATATATATATATATATAAATATATATATATATATATATAGTGCTGGCAAAAAGAAAGTCCGCACTTGTAATTTAAAAAAAACTACAAATTTAAGCTAAATTTAATGTAACTGTTTAAACAACATATACATCATTTAGTTGGCCTTTTATTCTTCTATAATTTAACATGTTCATATTTGACTTTTAATTGAAATATTCTAGTATTCACGTCAATTTACAAAAATAACTTGAGGAGGCAAAAAGAAAGCCTGCAGCAACAAATTTACCTAAAATCAGCTGAAATTATCGCCCCTAAATCAGTTTAAAATATCCACCAACAGGCAACAACGCATCTCTAATTGTAATTGTTGTTGTTCCAGATTATACAACTTAACATTTAGTCCATACGCCACGACTTTCTCTTAGTCATTGTCAGGAGTTCATTAATTTCCACCTTTCTGGTTTATCCACTCAAGGAATCGGCCGCAGATTGAAATGTGATGAGAAAACGGTACGAAAGACCATGCAAAAGCACCAAAACACCGGCAGTGTCTATGATGCCCCAAAATCTGGTCGTACTAGAGTTACTTCTAACAGGGAAGACAATACTATCAAGATCTGCAGCCTAAGAAACAGATTTTAAACGCCTCACTAAATTAACAACAGTGCAATCTTGTTAAAAAGTGCTCTCTTTCTACTGTCAAGAACAGATTAAAAGAATTTAATTTGCGAGGATATGTTGCAAGACGCAAACCAATGATTTCTGCAAAGAACAGAAAGTGCCATCTGGGCTTTGTCAGATGCAATTAAGATCATGACTCTTCGTATTGGTAAAACGTGCTTTTTAGCGACGAAAGCAAGTTGAATAGGCTAGGCAGTTATTGTAGGCAGTATGTCCGTCTGAGGAAAGACGAAGAATTTAATCCTTTGGTTAGAATTTGGATGATAATCCCATCTTCATGCAGAATAATGCTCCCATTCACACAGCTGGCAATGTCAAGAGGTTCCTGGAAGAGCATGATATTCCGTGTTTGGATTGGCTTGCATTATCTCCAGACCTCAATCCTATCGAAAACGTATGGCATTACATCAAGCAACAGTTACGCAATGATAAAATTTCAAATTTGGAAGAACTTTAGACAAAAATTAAAGAAAAGTGGGATGCCCTTTCCCCGGAGTATTGCTGCAGTCTAATTCGAGAAATTCCCAAAAGATTGCAGGCTGTCAAATTGCAGAAGGGTTATGCTACTAAATATTAACTAGTTCATTGTGTTTCTGTTGTATTTGTGTTGCATTAATGTCCTAAAGTTACATTTAAATAACAATTTTCCATTGTGCGGACTTTCTTTTTGCCTCCTCAATTTGAATTTTTTTTTTTTTTAAATTGACGTGAACACGAGAATATTTCAATTAGAAGTTAAATATGAACAGGTAAAATTATAGAAGAATAAAAGGCCAATGAAATGAGGTATAGTTGTTTAAACAGTTACATTAAATTTAGCTTAAATTTGCAGGTTTTTTTTTTTTTAAATTACAAGTGCGGACTTTCTTTTTGCCGCCTATGTATATATACAGTCTACTGTCATGATTTGGTTCGGTTTAGTAAAAAGATTATACCCTATTGTATATCTTGCATGTTCTATGTGACCTTAGAATAACAATGATGTAGCAAACAAAACATTGAAATTCTTCCTTAAAAGAAGAGTATAACATAACTTTCGCCCTTACTTATCAAAGACATTACAATTCAGTTGTCAAAAGATGATTGCGCACAGCTTCAAAACGTTGTCCGTCATTGTTACGCACAACAAACGAAGCACTCTAATTTAAGCAACAATCAGCAGTTGCCATCCTTTCCCTAAAAAGAAAAAAAAAATTGAAAGAAAGATTCTTTGGAAACACATTTTTGTTGGCCTATTGAATGCTCAATAAAGCCATAGCAAGCTCTCACTTGTTGCCATAGCAACAGCCGCGTCTGTTGGTTTATTGTTTTCTGAGGATTACTTTGTGAGTGTGTAGCAATGAGGTTCCACAGAGATGTTGTGCGGTTATTGTGCATGTGAGTCGCCAGCAGGCAACAACATCAGTGAATGAAAATGAGCCTGGTTGATTGATTAATCCATCATAGAAAATTACTTTCTGGCTAATACACGAGGCAGCTCAGTTTCCTCATCAATGAAATTATAAGTAATTGTCCTCATTTTCATAAAGCAATGCATGAACAAGTTGAATCGACTCGATATTCCAACACCAATGGGAGACATTTCGTTTTGAATGCCATATGTTACTATTCAACATCGTCAATTTATGGGGCAAAGATTTTTTTTTCCATTTAATCTTTTCTAAAACAGCTTGCCTTTGGAATTCCCTTCCTTCTCCCTGTTTCCCTGACCGTACCAACATGCAGAAATGTACATGTAATGTTTTGCAACACTCTTATACCCACTTATGAAAATTAAAAATCAAGTTATAATGATACTAAACTGTATGTCCTCTCCGATAGGCTTATAAGGGTAGTCATTGATGGGCAGAAATCAGAAACTCATAGTATTAACGCTGACGTCCTTCAATGTTCCATTCTAGGCCTAACTCTCTCCCTGATCTTCATCAAGGATCCCCCCAAATCACATTCTTAGATCATTTGTAGACATTTATGCAGACGACACCACAATTTATGGCAGCACTTCAAAGGCCTGCAATGGCCAATATCTTTCTGATTCTCTCTCTTCTGATCTTGAGAACGTAATGCAATGGGGAAAAAGGTGGCTGAATAATTTTAATGCATGGAAAATCAAGCTTCTTTCATTATAATTGCCCTGACCTCCATCGCACCCCAATTGAAATAAATGGTTCTCGTCTTGGGAAAACTCCATGTCTTTTCAAGCTTCTGGGATTGGCCTTCACTCCTGATCTAAAATAGAACACATACATTAAATCTGTTGCCAAGATCGCTGGAAAAACGGTTGGATCACTCTACCGTTCCAGAAGATATCTCACTGCTGATGCAATCCTCTATCTGTATAAGATCCAGGTACGCCCTAAAATGGAATACTATTGCCACATCTTGATAGGAACTGTTTGGCGCGCCCTTATCAGCCTTGATAGAGTTCAAAACCAGCTTCGAAAGCTAGTAGGTAATGCTCTTTCCTTATCCCTGTAACCTCTTTCCCACATGAGACGTTGCAAGCCTGTCTCTGCTCTATCATTATTTTCATAGCAAGTGCTTGACTGAACTCAAATCTATGCCCCCCCTTGTCAAACTTTCACAAAAACACTCGACTAACTACAACTACTATGTATGATTCCTCCACTCTCTATCTGTACCTAAATCTAAACACAGATTCCATGAACAAAGCTTCTTTCCCAAAACTACTCCTCTGTGGAACACTGTTCCACTAGTCTGCTTTCTGGTTGAATACAATATAGTAGCCTTCAAATCCAATGTAAACAAGTTCTTGTTGAGCCGTCCCCATAAATAATCAAATTCTACCTAATTTACACCACGTAATGGATTTTGATTCTAAAAAATGTCTAAAAATTAAGATTTAAGCTTAAGAAGTTTTAAAAACAAATTGAAATTTGTTTATTTGCTCTAATGATTATTGGCAAAATTTCATGCAAATCTTATTTGAATTTTCAAATCGGAGATTGTGCCCATAATATATCCCCCAAGATCTATATTAAATATTCAGAAGAAAGTGAAATTTAGGGAATATTTATTAATGTATGTATAATATGTTAAAATTAGACAAAAAATTGGTGGTTCCCGAATTTTCTCAAAGGACTTTCAGCCAAATTTTTAAAATTCCTTTTGAAAATAACTAAATTAAACAAAATATAGCTTACAATTTTACCCCTTATCCCTAGCAGCTGTGTTTCCAAATTAATAATGATCACATAAGTTTGACAGTGAATATACAAATATATAAACATAGATATACACATAACTCATATATATAGAGATAATTAATGGATAATCATATTGTTTCAAATATGATTCATTCAGCTTATATGACGCTTTATAACTTTTTTTAAAAATATTATTATGCTGCTTAACCTTACAGATAATAATGAACTCTTCCTCTTACAATAAAAACTTACATCAAATCTTAGGTCGTCGGAAAAATGGTTGCATCATTTTACCGCTCCAAAAGGTATCTCTCTCCCGACGCAATCTTCTACTTGTATAAGAATCATATACGTCCTAAAATGGAGTACTGACTGTTGCCATATCTGGGCAGGAGCTGCCCGGAGCACTCTATCCTGTTTTGATAATGTTCAAAACCGGCTTTAAAACCTAGTATGTGATGCCCCTTTTTTCTTCTCTTCAACCTCTTTCCCATAGAAGAAACGTTGAAGGCCTGTCTCTTTTCTATCGTTATTTTCATGGCAAGTGCTCGTCTGAGCTTCAATCTATGGTCCCCCCTTGCCAAACTTTCACAAAAAACGTTCGTCTAGTTACAACGATCATCAACAGTTTCCTAAACCTTCTGTGCCTAAATCTAGACGCAAATTCCATGGACAAAGCTGATTTCCTAGAACTCCCTGCCTGTAGAAACATTGTTCCGCTGGTCTGCTTTCCAGCTGACTACAATATTGTCGTCTTCAAGTCCAATGTAAACAAGCTCTTGTTGAGCCGCCCACTTAAATAATCCATGTCTATCCATTTTCACCACGAACTATTAATACGATGTTATACAAGTGACCACCGTACAATCATTAACATTTGCCCTCGAGTGGCCTTCGGGTCTTGAGAAGTGGTGACTCATGTTAAAAAAAAAATAAAAATAAAAAAATAAAAGACCGGAAGAATATGTCTTTCGGCAGTTATGTTCGAGTCTTGCATACGTGGCAGTCGAACTGACGTATACTCACACTTTTCATTGTATTTGCTTTTTTACGCGACCACAACAAATATGCAATATGGAAACACCCGTTTAAAAGGGAGAATAACGTTATATGAGCCGAAGGAAATCTATTTCATATACAAATATCTATCAATTATATGAACGTGCCATTGTACGTTCGCTACACACATCTAGCAACTGCAACATTTGCCATTTGTATGCACCGACAAAACACGCAGCGCAACGCATGTTTACAGTTATATTTCGTATTATATTTTAAAATATTCTCCCATCTCATCTCTGGCAAATACATAAAAAAAAAAGACATAAGCATAGTATGCAGAAAGATGAAACTCGTTATTTGACATGTCAAGGTGTTATCTAAATTAACGCGGTTTGACCCCGTAACACAGATTCTCCTAAAATAAGAGGCAGAAAGAAGAATAAGAATAATAATAAGAAGAAGGAGGAGGAGGAGGAGGAGGCGCGTAAGTATTCATTTACAACTACAGATATTCAGGTATTATAATTAATGTACGATATTGTCACAGGGGGGGAGGGACAGATTAAGGTGTGCGCCTCTTGACCTCAATTTTGTCGAATTCTTTCTGTCTAGGCATCCATTTACTTGGTTTGCTTGTAGAAGCTTCTTTTTTTTTTAATTTTCTTTTTTCTTATCATTCTGTTCTAGTTTGAGATGGATTACCGGATGCCAGACATTTTACCCACTATCTCATGCATTCCCACCTAGAGATCTTTTTAAGATTCTAAACGTCCTGTTAAGTGCAGTTATTTACATCTCTCTTGCACTTGGTTTACCCGATATATTTGCCAGAAAGTTTTCGAAACGCTTTATCATGAGCCCGGTTCAACATACAATTACTGGAATGATAGAGATCTTCCTAAGATTCCAATTTCTTTTCACGTCGTACATAAGACGTTGGAATTTCGTTATCTCTCCACCCCTCAGCTCTGTTTAACCAAACACCATTGGGGACACAAACTTTTACTAAGGTTGCTTCTTTCTTCTTCTTGTCCCATATCAGTATGCCAGGTTTTATGGCTCCGTTTTCTAGATACGCAGCTATATAAATTGCATAGTCCATGGTGCCATTTCGTGTGTTACGTAATGTTAGCTTTATTATACAATTCTTAATGCTTTCAATTAGAACACAAACGGGAGAATCGTGTTTAACATTTAGATTAAGCAGCGAGGAATTTAGGATTCAGGTCAGTAATTACGTAATCATATAACCGACGCCTACACAATTCTCAAAGTTATAACAAATCTCACAAGCCCGAAGATTACAGCAAGTTTTCATACACCAAAGATATCATCATTAGTTATGGTCGAGTTTTTATCTCAATTATTTTAATGTGATTACGTAAAAATAATGTAACCAAGACAGAAGAAACGACAAAATTTCTTTAGGTGCATGGCATGCAGTGTAATCATGAGACTTGTAGATTGTTACAAATTTCATCATTGTAATCGTTCTGTTATGTATGTATTTTTAAAATGTTTATGTAAAAAGGCTAAAATAAGTACTATTTGATAAGGTTAAATATATTAACTTATTAAGATATAAAAAATTGATTTGATATAACTAGAAAGTATATGAAAAATGAAGTCTAATTCGGCCCCTAAAGAAGGTAGATCTGATCTTATATAAAAAAAGGTTAGTGTTAAATTCAAAACAATAGAAATAATTCATATATAAAAAAAAAATAAAATAATAAATAAATAAAAATTGAAAGACAAACTTCCGGTTTTATAGATAGACAATATGACCCAATTTAGTTGAACTTTCCCCATGGTCTAGACATTTTCAAATTAAAAAAAAATTTTTTTATTACATTTTCACCCCAAACAAGGCACATTGCCACGTTGGTGTAGGGGGATACTATCAGGGGCAACAACTACTGGGGGACGATGTAGGGATTTGGGCAGCAAGATGTCGGTTCACGTTACACTTGAACTTCTGCATGTCAGTACAGTTGGGGAAGCAGGAACTTGGAATGGAATTCCAGAGTCTAGCAGTTCTGGGGAAGAAACTACTGGAGTAGAAAGATCTTTTACATCTAGGGGTCTCTACTGTGTGGGCGTGGGATTTAGTTGCCTGTCGGGTTTGTCGAGGGTGTTTACGTCGTGGGGGCACAAGTGCTTGCAGTTCGTCAGAGCATTTCGTCAATGGGACAGAGGCTGAAGCTTAGATGCCAGTTCAGGGCCTATCAGATTGGCGACTCTTTGAACCTTGTCTAGGAGCGAGAGACTAGTAGCAGATGCACCAGCCCAAATATGACAGCAATACTCCATACATGAGCGAATGGTGGCCTTATAAAGGTACAGGATACTTTTAGGTGTTAGTAGTTTTCTAGCATGGTAGAGAGAACCTACCTTTCTCGCAGCGACCCTGGCAATGCTTTCAATGTAATTGTTCCTACTCATGTTTCCTGTGAACGTTAGGCCAAGGAGTTTGAAAGATGTACTCTCAGATAAAGTGTCGTTGGCCATTGCTATTCGTGGTAGAGAAGGTTTCTTGTAATTATTGAAGGAAACAAGTTTAATCTTTGTGGCATTGAACGTGACCATCCATTTTTGTCCCTATTCCACTACAGATTGGAGGTCATCCTCTAGTGTTTCTGCCATTTCTTTAGATATGTGTTCATTTATTTTCCTGTCATGCCTATTATAGAGTGTGGTGTCATCAGCATATATACCCATCTCAGAGCCAATTTTGTCGGGGAGGTCATTTATGTTTATTAGGAATAATAGAGGTCCAAAGATAGACCCCTTAGGCACTCCCGCATTTATATCATATTGTTTAGATGTATGACCGTCGAGGACAACCTGGATTTTTCTCTTATCTAAGAAGGATTTAATTATGTTAAGTATTCTACCAGTGATACCGTCTGATTTAATTTTCCTGAGGAGACCCTCATGCCATGCCCTGTCAAAAGCCTTAGATATATCTAGAGCTACTGCTCTGCCCTCTCCCGCTTTGTCCAGTGAATGGTATATACGTTCAGAGATTACAGTGAGGATGTCTGCGGTGAGACGGGCTTGTCTAAATCCATATTGTTTGTCAGTCAGAAGTTTAGCATCTGTAAGATGATGGACTAGAACATGGTTAATTATGGTCTCAAATATTTTGGCGAAAAGTGGGAGGAGGCTAATGGGGCGATAATTTGATGGGTCAGTTCTTTCGCCAGAATTCTTGAATACTGGTACCACAGAAGCAGTTTTCCAACAGCCAGGAAAGCATGATTTATTAAGGCATTTGTTGTAAAGTTTGGCGAGAACTGGAGCTTTTTTTTTTTTTTTTTTTTTTTTTACAAAGGCATCACCACATTATCAAGGCCCAGAGGCCACTCAAGGATAAGGGTTAAAGAGTGTACAGTAGAAATTGGTCAATATAGTAATCATTAGTAATGAAAATTTGGTAAATTTAATAACTTATATGGAACGGCTCATCAAGAACTTATTTACGTTAGACTTGAACACAACCATATTGTAGTCAGCCAGAAAGCAGGAAAACGGAAGACAATTCCACAGGCGCGCAGTTCTAAGAAAGAAGCTTTGTTCATGGAATCTACGTTTAGGTTTAGGCACAGATAAAGAGTGGGGGAAATTATTGATAGTGTTTACAGCTAGACGAGTGTTTCTTGTGAAAGTTTGGCGAGGGGGGACCATAGATTGAAGCTCAGTTGAACACTTTCCATGAAAATAACGATACATCAGAGACAAACTCGCAACATCTCTTCTGTGAGATAGAGGTTGCAAGGAGGAGAAAAGGACATCTCCTACGAGGCTACGAAGTCTATTTTGAACTCTATCAAGGCAGGACAAGTCCTTTCTAGCAGCTCCTGCCCAGATGTGGCAACAGTATTCCATCCTTGGACGTACCTGGCTCTTATATAGATAGAGAATAGCATCAGCAGTGAGATATCTACCGGATCGATGGAAAGATCCCACCATTTTTCCAGCGGCCTTGGCAACAGATTTGATGTACATGTTCCATTTAAGATCAGGAGTAATGGTCAAGCCCAGAAGCTTGTCAAAACTTGAGGCCTCCTCAAGACGAGAGCCATTCATTTCAATTGATGACAAATGTGGATTAGAATGTTGATGATGTAAAGAGAGAAGCTTGGTTTTAGATGCATTAAAAGTAACCAGCCACTCCTTTCCCCATTGTACTACGTGCTCAAGATCAGAGGAGAGAGAATTGGAGAGAACTTGGTCGTTTACTGTCTTAGATGTGCTACCATAAATGGTAGTGTCGTCAGCATAAATGTCTACAAATGATGTAAGGATATGATTTGGAAGATCATTAATGTAGATCAGGAAAAGAGTTGGGCCCAGGATGGATCCCTGAGGGACACCGGCATTAATACTGTGAGCTTCTGATTTTTGCCCCTCAACTACTACTCTTATGAACCTATCAGAAAGAAATGATTTAATAATTGAGAAGACTTTTCCAGCTATACCATAGCTAGCGATCTTATGAAGTAAACCTTTATGCCATACCCTATCAAAGGCTTTAGATATGTCAAGAGCAATTGCCCTAGAAAGATTGCCACCGTCGAGAGATTTGCTAATCCTATGCGATATAACTGTAAGGACATCTGCTGTAGATCTAGCAGAACGGAAACCATATTGAGTGTCACTAAGAAGGTTAATTCGCTAATTCGGCTGAGCACTTTTTTAATACCACAGCTGGGATGAGATCAGGTCCACATGCTTTTGAAGTGTACAGGTTTTTTATGATAGCATGCACCTGAGCAGGGGTGATGTTTAGATCGTCAAGCGTGGCGTCTGTCCACAAAGGAAAGTCAGGTAGGGAGTGGTTGAAAGAGTCCAGTGTGGAGTTTGAGGCAAACCGACTGCCAAGCATGTTAGCCTTCTCAGTTGCTGAGCAAACAACCTCGTGATTGTTGGTTAGTGGAGGAATTGTTGATTGCCCATTATTTACTACACTGTTGTAGATTTTCCAGAAGTCACGAGTTCCTAATTTTTGTGCTTCGATGCGTTTTTTAGTGGTTTCAGTAAATTCTTTCTTAGCTGTCGCTATTTCTTTCTTAACATTACTTCTAGCTTCTATATACTTCTGCTTGTTTGAACTGGACTTATGTTGGTTAAATCTGCGGCATGCATGCTGCCTTTGAGCAATGGCAGTTGCGCAAGCAGAAGTAAACCATTGGGGAGAGTGGCGCTTGCTAAAAATTTCCGCATGGGAACATGTGCTTCAATTGCAGTTTTGAATCATTCAGGTGTCTCATTTGCGCACTATTCAGCAGGAAGAGAAAAAATATTTCCCCTGGGGCATCTCTGACAAGATCTCAGTGAGCCTTTTTATAATATATACATCCTCCTTATTAGGTGTCAACTGCATAAGTCCTACCTAACCAATAATCCTGGTGAACCAAGTGCAAAAGAGATCCAGACAATTGCACTTGAGGGAACAGCAAGGATACTAAAAAGAGCTCTCGGTTGATTTCAATAAAAAGCAGAGCAATGTTAGCAGCTGGTTTAGCTGCCCCATACCCAGCATTATAATCTTCAAAGGAAGAAAATTAAAAAAAAAATGTACTACCTCTTTGTTTACCCCTCCTCTCTTCCTTTCTTCTTCTTTTAAGTGAATTCACAAACCCCTTTATTCTCATAACTGCCTCTAATCTTTTATACATCCTCCCCCAAAACTATCCCTTTAAACCTCCTCCCTCTTTAACAGCAGTTAGGTTTTTGAACTCTGATTTTAAATTTAAATTTATAAGAACATTAAACATGCTTCAGGTCAGACATGGCAAAATATATTTTTCTCCTCTAAAATTAAAAATGCTCTTAAACATTTTAATTTTCTTGCCTGATAAGATCAATAAAAATCAAAATGGTCTGAATCTCGTAGCAAGATATGACTATATTTACATAAAGAAAAAAATATAATTTGCTCTCATTGATTGAGCACTGTCATCGACCCTTGTTGGGCATTCAATGATTCTAATTTTTGGAATATTTTTCAACCTGGAATATATATGATCGTTCCAAAAATAAAGCCTCCTATATTTTAACTCAACAAGTTGAAGAGCTACGAAAACTGGAGTGGTACCATTAAAATGATCGACCTTTTTTGCTTCCAAATTTATTTTTATTTAATCCCCTCTGATCTATTCGAGCGGAATAAAAAAGATAGAAGGCATTACGTTTGGAACACCCCTAATATATATATATATATATATATATATATATATATATATATATATTAGTGATGGGACAATTCCAAAATTTTTCCGGATCCCGATACAATTACCGATTCCATTCTAAATTTCCAATTCTGATACGATTCCCGATTCCGATTCCTTAAAAATTTATAAATATTAATTAGAGATTTCTTGTTTTTTTTGTAAATTTTCAAATTACTACATTATCCCCGCTAATTTCCGTGTATATTTTTTCTGAAATGTTTTCCTTGTAATTGATTGAAAATTGCAAGACAACAAAAGGTTTATTTTGATTTTAAAACAAAGCCAGATTGTATCACTTCGTTGTTAGTGTACAAGATCCTACTTGAAAGTTTTCATAAACAGTTGAAAACAGTCGACGATTAGAAGGCAATATGAGAAAACAATGTAAGAAAATATTTAACAACTACCATTGCTACGAACGAATTTCTAAATAATGTTACTATTTAGAAAACCATTTTTAACATGGAGAGGGTGAGGGCTTTGTTAACTATTCTGTGCCTTCTTTCTATGAATGAAGTGAAAATTTTATCTTAATTATAAAAAATTGATGGGTTATTAAATTGATTTGCTTTGCCGTAAAAAAAAAACGAGATGAAATAAATAAATAAATAATAAATATAACATTAATAACAATAACAACAATAATAATATTTTGTAGATTAACACTCAGCTTAATCCCCCAATCTATGGTCCCCCCCTCGCCAAACTTTCACAAGAAATACTAGACTAGCTGAAAACACTATCAATAATCCCCCCAACTCTTTATCTGTGCCTAAACCTAAACATAGATTCCATGAACAAAGTTTCTTTCTTAGAACTGCACGCGCGTGGAATAGTCTTCCGTTTTCCTGCTTTCCAGCTGACTACAATATGGTTGTCTTCAAGTCTAACGCAAACAAGTTTTTGATGACTCGTTCCACTAAAGTTAACAAATTTATCGAATTTCCCTTACAAACGATTACTATATTGTCCCATTGACTACTGTACACTCTTAACCCTTATCCTCGCGTGGTCTCTTGGCCTTGACAAGTGGTTATGCCTATGTAAAAAAAAAGTGATTACGTGTGAAACCCTTTAAAAAACTTGACGGAAAGAAAATAATTTTAGTTTTTAGAGCGGAAGCTCAGTTTCGAAAATACAATTTAACATAAAATAATCATCATTTCTGGGCCATTATTATTCTGTATGGATGTTAACTAAATTATTTCCTACTAATTTAAGTCCGATTGGCAAACATGCGTAATCGCTTAAAAAGTAGAGCCCCCCCCCCCCCAAATAAACGCACATAATTTATCTCTAATAGAAAAATATTTTGTTTTTGGTTAACTGCTGTGTATCTAGAATGTTTCAGAAAAAGACGCTTATTTTACGTAAAATGTATGTGTGAAACTGGTCCTGCACTTTAAATCGTTTCATATTTATTTTGTTTTATGATTATGATTGTTTATAGGTAATGTTTTAATTTAATTTTAAACAGCTGCGTGTAAAACGGTACATGTAAATACTGTGTTCTCATGAAATTATCGGTGTTTTATTTTATTTTTTTTACACGGTGGTCACCACTTATCAAGGCCCGGAAGCCACTCAGGGATAAGGGTTATTGCAAGTACAGTACGTTAGTGTGGAGATTTAATGAAGTGTTTACTTAAGAGGGCGGTTCATTATGAATTTGTTAACGTTGGACTTGAAGACATCCAAGTTGTAGTCAGGTGGGAAGCAGGCAGACGGAACGGAGTTCCACAGGCGTGCAGTTCTAAGAAAGAAGCCTTGTTCATGGAATCTACGTTTTTTCTTTCGTTTTCATTTTTCGTCAATCGCAGTTATAACTTTTTGTTGCGAAAAGAAAAATTCCATTCTCCATTTTTTAGGCCATTACATGCAAACAATCTGAAAAACAGTTTCGCATATAAATTTAACCTAAAATTATCACCTCTTTCAAACCAGACAGTGTTTTAAGAACAGGTAACGGATTTTGTTTGTTTTTAATTTTGGCGATGTTCATTTTCCTGGTAAGCTCTAGTAAAATATGCTATTGTCAAAAGTCCTAAAGCCACGATTCCTTCCTACTTCTAGACCCAAGTCCGGGTGATTATACGAACAAAAAAAAAAAAAAAGAAAAAAAAAAAAAAAAAAAGCGATTACTTGTGGTTTTATGACTTTGCCGATTGGGCTTTGTGGCCAGAGGTAAAAAAATTAGTTAACTGCTTTAAACACTTAGAATGATCCGGAAACGGTGATCATTTTACGTTAAATTTATTAATTTAGAAAAATTGTGCAACGGAAAAAAGGGAACGGAAGAAATGGCAACTGAAAAAGGGGCATTTTGGCCAGCAAGGGGAAAAAGGGTAATTATTGAATAAATATCGATTGAAAATAAATTTTAGAACAGTGCTTGCGAAAGATATTGTTTTAAGAAGAGGGCCCCCATCCCTCACTCCAATTAAAAAA
>NC_136494.1:99071156-99138656 GCF_053919585.1 Euprymna scolopes
GGTGGTTCATTCTTGCATCCGTATTAGTAAACTTGTATCCGGCTTAGTACTTTCTTATTATATTGTTAAGGGGCATAATAGCTATGATGGAAAGTAGTATGATGGTGGTAACAGACTTGGAAGACACCTCTTTGTATTTTGATTTCATTGTCCCTCAGATGTCACTTCAAGTCTCCATGTTTTCATTCCATTTTCAATCAAATTGATAATCTTGCCTGGTATTTTGTACATTCTCAGACATTCTAATATCCACGATTGAAGGAGCCTGGTGTACGCTTTCTTGCAGTCGATCCATGTCATGGCTATATTCTTTTTTCTACTTTATATCTCCTTCAGGATTTTTTTGGTCTATGTATAGTAGATCATGTGTTCCTCTTTTTCCTTTATGGCATTCCTACTTTGCATCGGAAGTAGTTCACGATCATTACGGAAGTGGTAAATTTGTTCTCTCAATTGTGTTATTAGGACTTTCCACATTATTTTTCTGTTTTATTATTGTTACCCACTAGGAGTTTTGACACAAGTTATGATTAGGGAATGCTCACTGACAACAACCGGCGGTGTTCGACTATCCTGGCTGAAGATTCTGGTAGTATTCAATAGTGTGTCTTGTTTCTTTTAAGTTTCACGTCAGCCATAAACATTAGGTGGTTCATTTTTGGTCTAGATTAGTAAATTTGTATGCAGCTATTTTCTTTAGTGTATTGTTAAGATTATTAAAGGAGTAGTAAATTTATCATTATCCTTATTATTATCTATATACTATAAAAACTCTGTTAATCCTGTTTGTTATTATCTTGTTTTTTTTTTTTATCTTCGTACTCCAAATAATGACGTTACAAAATAATGATGTCAGTAAAGGATGACACGATCAAATAAAACATGGGATGGGGATTACCATACAGTTACAAAATAATGAACTTGTCGATTAGCTGAGAGAGAGAGATAGAGAGAGAGAGAGAGAGAGAGAGAGAGAGAGAGAGAGAGAGAGAGAGAGATCATGAGTTGTCTATTAGACGAACATCTGAAGGTCTATTATTAACATTGCTTTGATACCAGTAGGATGGAATCTCTGTGGAACTCATTACTGAGAGACTGCTTTCTAGCAGATTACAACATATGCTTCTTCAAAATCAACGTCAATTAATGAAATAAACCACGCAATAAGTTAAACAATCATACGCAGTTAATATCGTTGATTGTTCCATATTTCTCGGGCGATAATCTTTCCATTTCATTAACACTTATCCTCAACTGGCTCTTGACCTTGTAAGTTTCGACCATACAGTATATATATATATATATATATATATATATGTATTATTTCGACTGGTTAGCAGCAGAAAAAGACACCAAACAAGTAAAATAATTTCAAAAGGGTGTGAGTCCATATAGAAACGTTGTTTTAATTTGAATAAAATAAAATACGCATTAAGTGCGCTTAAAAGCCAAATCACAACGTAATAATAGGAAAATAAACATTTTTTTTTACTTTTTTGAAATATATTACAAATATATTTCAGAGATATACTCCATCTTCAGTGTGTTTTCAAATAAGTAAAAAAAAATTTTATTTTCCTATTATTACGTTGTGATTTGGCCTTCAAGCGCACTTAATGCATATTTTATTTTATTCAAATTAAAACAACGTTTCTATATTAACTCACACCCTTTGACGTTATTCTCGCGTTGCCTACGCACAGTTCAAACATTTCAAAATACAACCGCTGAGATACAACACGCGGCTCTTTACAAACAGACTTTTCTTTCTCAAACTTTGCAACATGGCAAGGAAGAAGAAAAGAAAAAAGAAAGAAAAAACATACTGAAGATGGAGTATATCTCTGAAATATATTTTTGATAAATTTCAAACAAGTAAAAATTTTTTTGTTTATTTTCCTATTATTACGTTGTGATTTGGTTTTCAAGCGCACTTGATGCATATTTTATTTTAAGTAAAATAATTGTTGTTGAAAATTAAATCTAATTATCGTCATTCTTCGTACTTTTTAGCGTCTTCTCGAAACTTAAGATATAACGATCGGTTACAGGATTGGCATTCATCCGTGTGTTGTGACGGAAACTGGAAAGTTATTTACAGGATTAAAATTGACGCATCGGATTTGACGGACTGTTTTTGCTAAAAAAAAAATCTGATTCTCATGGGACTTTTCTACTTCTATCTCAGTTCCATGTGATGATATAATCTCCTGTCTCTCAATATAGATTATTATTAATATATACATTATTTTAATTCACAGCTCATGTATTAAACATATATTCCAAATATATCCATCATTAGAATGAAAAGCTACAATCAAAAGTACGGCTAACACATTCGCCACAGTTGACAATTATGAAAAACAAAAAAACAAAATAACAAAAAACAAACAAAAGCAAAAACAAAAAACGCAACGTACATTATACGAAACAAATATATTTCGTTCTTGCTGTACCTTTAAGATAGAAGTATTAATCAACCTGTGTTTTTATGGAGAGCAACAGAAGAGGTCTGACAGCGGTAATATTTCTAATGCTATGTACTCCATTTCGGGTATAATCGATGAGAAACACTGAGCAATGTTCAGGACCGGTTCATCACTAGAATTGGTTCGTTACACGATCGTTAGTTAATCTTACGAAATGTTTCGCGTGTCACGGTGGAAATCTCCTTTAAGGGAACGATAAAATTCATAAGTTGGCTTGTTAAACATTTTTGTTATGTCAGTCCGCATAAAACTTTATATTCAAATATTTCTAATTGTATAATACAGGGTGCAGCGGAAATACCTCCACACACATTTTAAACTTTCAGCTATATGTAACTAATGACTAATATATATGTAACTAATGACTAACATATATGTAACTAATGAACTTATGCAAGTGCCAACATTTAGCTAATAACTTACCATTTACTTTTCAGGTACCCTAATCAAGGAATATGGTTTGGACCGGTGCACATCGTGCTTTTGCTATAAAACGGTTTTTGAAGAATGGTGAATCTGTAACTGCAACACAGAGAGCTTTCCGCGTTCGTTAGGACGGCATGATGCTGTTTCAGATAAAAAATGAATACAACTATGGGTTGCAAAATTCAGAGCTACAGGTTAGGCACTTAAAATGAAGCTAGCCGGAGAGCTTCGAAGCGTTCGAACGCCAGACAGAATTTGAGTTGTGAGACTTTCTCTTACTCAGTATCCTACCTGTTCAGCTCGCAAACATGCTTTGGTCTTGGGATTGTCTGATCGATTAATCAGAAGAATTCTACACACAGATGTGCAGTTCCATTCGTACAAATTAATGATTGCTCAAAAACTGTACGCGCACGACTGCGAAAATCGCATGTCAAAATGTGGGGGGATATTTCTGCCTATATACGCATATGTACTAGCCTGCATAGTCGACGTTGCCTGGAAACGAGTGAAGATCACAATGCACACCTACTTGGTTGAGCGCTAATCTTTGGTTCTTTTTTGTAATATATTCACAAGAACTCGTTTTCTACCACAAAAAAGCTTTTCTTTTCTTTCTCCAAATGTCTAGCGTCAGGCGGAAATTTTACAAACAGAACTTCTTCGGAAGATTTGCCTATCTATGGAACGCAACAATGGGAATACTTTGATGCTCAGATTACAATATGTCCGTCTTCAAATCCAATGTCAATAGATTCCAGTTATGAACCGTCCTCACAATAATTCTTGGTCTATCCCACAATTATTCTTAATTTTCTTATAAAGTTCATCATTCATTAATTATTATATCTCATCATCAAGTCACTTTTGGCTTTCATAAATGGTGATTAATTAGCAAAAAAAAAAACAAAAAAAAACAAACAAACAAACAAAAAACGCAGCCATGAATTCCCTATCATTTTTATTCTTATCTTTTGATTTCTATATTTTTCTATATTTTTCAATTTAAGAAAATACAATAAAGTGTCATCTTTGTTGTTTATGGATGTCCTGCGCGAACGCAAACCCTACGTTATTATTGTAAACCTTCCTAATATGGGATGCCCCAAAATGATCTGATACATTTGTTGGTAAAAAAAAAAAAATAAAATAAATAGATAAATAAATGAATAAAAATAAATAATAATAATAATAATGATAATAATAATAATAATGATAATAATAATAATAAAATAATAATAATAATAATAATAAATAACAATTTAATAAAATATTAATTTTTTTAAAATGTACGTAGAATGCCATTTTATTTCATACAGTCTTAAATATTAAATCAGACAAATGTTTCCCATCATTGGTAACATATGACTGTAGACGTTCACGAAACTTTTCAATAACTTGATGGATCAGTTCAGGTGGAATAGCAACAATTTCAGAACGAATAGCTTTTGGGAAATCAAAGCAAACGACGCCATATTTTGATCTATAGTTGATGTATTTTGAAAATTCAAAGTGCATCTCCTAGAGAATGATTTTACAACTCACTCGAAGAAGCCTCAATTACAAGGAAGGATCTGAAGCTGGAGCATGCCCTTCAACAGATGTCTGAACAACAGTTTGATCCTTTGTGAAGCATATGGTATAGTTGGTGTATTTCTCAACAGCGCCGCGCACATAATAGCTTATGCGGTTGCAATCAGTTGAATTAGGAGCCAAACGTGAGAGCAGGTGATATGAAAGACAAAAAGGGTGTGTTCGAAATGAATGTTTCTGCTTAGAGCACACACAGATACACAAAGTTTCTTTTACATTATAGTAGAATAAATGATTATATATATATAATAGAGAAACGAATATTGGCTGAAGAGAGCTTGATAAGGATACCTTAAACGGGCCTTATTATCGGGCTTGAAACCGACGGTACCAATGATCTGTCTCAACTAACAACTTTCTGTACACAAAATATAAATACGCTCTTAAAATTTGGATTTTCCTTTCAATTGAGCACTCTGCTGGAATTCTTTTTCCAAAAAAAAACTAATTATAATAAAGATAGTTTGTTTGAAACATTGCTCGTAAATAGACGTAAAAGAATATAAGAAGGCTATAACAATGTAGGGAACCGGCTGTTGCATTGGTGTGACGTATAAACAAACATAGACAAACGAAATAAGGTCTTATTTGTTTTATTATATTTTACTGGCGGGGGCGTCCGGTTTTGCCCGGTCGGAAAATATGATGTTTTTATTTGTCCAGATTTTGTATATATTATTATAGAGTCGTGATTTCAAAAGTAAAACAAAGTATTTGGGTGCCATCAGCTAGAATCGAAACCAAAAGCAAAACGGTAGCATTCAAAGCCGGTGGCGTTACCACTGTACCAACGTGAGACGCATATGAACGGATTAAAAATTAAAAAGTAAAAATAAGATGTATGCACAAAAATATAACGATTTTTTCAATTTTGACCCATTTTTAATCTCTTAAAAACTATTGTAATTGGCTAAAGACCCATGAAACGGTCTATAAAAATCCAATCATTTGAGGCCCCTAGCGCCGCTCTGCGATTATTAATTTTGGAAGAAATAAAGTTTGAAAATATGAAGACAGAGAGAAAGACAGGCAGACAGACATATAGCCTTTTATATATTAGATTCCGTATATCCATTTTATCCATTTACTTTTCAAGGCATTCACAATACAAATAAGTAAATATGAACTTACTTTTTGATATAACCGGGATATTTAAGATCTTAAAATTTCGAGAATGCGTCTCTTTTTCAAAAGAATATGAACCAAAGAATGTCCTTAAAAAAATTGAAATATCGTAAGGTGAAAATGAGCGTGAACACGAGACAGCTGTAAAGCAAAAAAGGATTTATGCATGAATTTCTATACTTATATTACTAGAGACATTTTCATTATTTATTTATTTATTTATTTTCTGTTTAATTTAATCTTTTTATATATATTTTTAATTTGTTGATTTTCTGTTTATTTTTAGCGAATGAGATATCGGTTATTATTTAAATTTTTAACGGAAGTAAATGATGCTATAAGTGTCAGAAACTTCGTGAAAAATATTGAATAATTCGACTCCCTGTCTTTCCAAGCTTACAACTACTCGAAAAATGTAATTCAAATCCTATTTTTTTTTTTCAATTAAAAGGAGCAAGGACCAAGGTTTCATTTAAAAAAACAAAAAAAAACAAGAAAAAACAACGGGATTTAAAAAAAAAAGATTTTAAACTTCGGACTTTACAGGTAAATTTAAAAAAACACTTTTTGTTTTAAATTTGAATATATTATTTATTGATCTTTTATCTTCAATTTGTGATATATAAAACTTTGGTGAGTAAATTAATTATTTATTTTTTGATAGACATTTCAAAATGAGGGAGTGTGAATTTAAAAAAAAAAACGTTTGTCTAAAATATTATATTCAGTTCATTGGAAAGAGCATAGAATTTCATATTAACCCTGAAAATATCGTAAAAATAGAATCAATAGAAAAATTTTGATAGATTTTTAAAGTTTAAAAATGGAAAAATACTGGACTCAATTAATTTCATTACTGTTTTTATTTTAAATAAAAAAAAAATTTCTATTACCTTTTTATGCAACTTTAATAGTTTATTTTGTAAGTATAATCCATAAAGAAAATAAACAACCCACTTTTAAAGGAGAAATTACGAGTTTTTTTTTTATATTTTATTCGCAGTTTCCTGATAGGGGTGTCAAAAATTCCTAAAAACATTCTGATACACCTAGTGATGCTATGAATCCGTAATGGAGACAGCATTAATTTTAAACTTATTAAGTTTTGTATAAGGCTGAGTGCGTCGATAAAAGATGCTGATCTTATTATATATATATATATATATATATATATATATATATATATATATATATATATATATATATAATATTCAATATATATATATAATATTCAATATATATATATAATATTCAATATATATATATATATAATATTCAATATATATATAATATTCAATATATATATATATATATATATAATATTCAATATATATATAATATTCAATATATATATATATATATAATATTCAATATATATATATATATATATAATATTCAATATATATATAATATTCAATATATATATATATAATATTCAATATATATATAATATTCAATATATATATATATATATATATAATATTCAATATATATATAATATTCAATATATATATATATATATATATATATATATTGAATCAGTTAAAATCTGATACGTTTTATTTATTAATATCCTAATTTAAATAAAATTAAATAAAAAAATATATAATTGTAATATGCTACTAAATATTTATAGTACAGGGGTGTTATAGCAACGCGTTAAGAAGGTAATTTAATCTAATAAATTGTAAAGCAGAAAGGGTTTACGCGTAAGGTGTCTTAATATCATCGCCGTTAATATAAACATTTTCATTTATATACAAATTTATCTATTTAATTTAATCATTTTTTTTTAATCTCTTTTTATCTATTTGTTAATTAATTATTTGGGTTACCCCCCCCCTTTTTTCAGCGAATATGATACCAGTGATTATTTAAATTCCGAACGGAAATGAATGACGCCTTGAATCTAAAATGAAGACAAGGTTTAATGTGAAATCTATTCGGATTTCTATTATGTTGCGTGTATTCATATCTGCCGATCTTAATTTTTTTATTATTATATATAAATCATTTATTTGATTAATTAAATTTCTTACTTATTTTATGGATTTGTGTATTAATATATATATATTTTTAATTATTATTAAAAACATTATCAGGTACTACGTTCCTATTTACTTGTCTGACCACGAGGTCAAAGTTAGACGCAGGGTCGGTTTTTAAAAAAGGGGCACTTTGGATAGGAAAAAATTGTTTCAGTCATGAAGGATTTCTCCTCTATGAAGAACTTCTCTTCTGCTGACCGAGGACAGAAAAGGTGAAGTGCAGCATCAGGACAGATACTACACTATGATATTGGCCACATTTCGTTGTTACAAGATTTATTTAGCTTGCTCAAATAAATCATCTTATTATCATTATTATTGGCTCACAAGGAGCTATCACACAGGTCGTCGGAGATCTTTCCCTGAAAACAGTCTATGGTGTTCACTGGAAGCTGAGTGACAACAAGCCTCCCCAGGTTTCCAGTACTCTCCCCCTCTTTCGATAACATTTGCAAATAAATTTGCACCATCGTAACAGCTGCCTGTCATTGATTTGTCGTTGGCAGCAGCTATTAGTCTTTGCTGGGATTTGAGTGGCACTAAGCCTCCCCAAGGTTCCAGTTCTCACACTTATTCGGCTGAGGTCTGGTCAGTTCATCGGCCTTTCATTATTATTATTATCATTATTATTATATTGGTGCTGGCTTGTGTGTTGCCTTGAGTTTTTCCTTATGGTGTATTTAGTCTTAATTCATTTATCTATTTTCAATTATTTTTAGTTTTATATAATTTTAATTCTAACTTAGATTTTAGTATTTAGTTCCATTTATCTATTTGTTAATTTTTTAAATTTATATATCTATATATATATACCTACATACCTCCATATACACACATATATATATACATAGACCCATATACACGTACATATAGGTATATATGTATGTGTACATCTGTTTACTTTTTTGTTTATTTATTTTATTTAAAAAAAAATTTCTTTTTCTTTTATTTATTTTTTCCCTCTTCATATTGGATCGTCTATGACGCCATCCAACAAAATATTGGATCGTTATGGCAGATGGGACATAAATGGGTTGTGAGAGGATGGGATGGGTAGCATTATTATAGGGTGTAGTTGGAGTAGTGTCAGAAAAGTTGCAGTTATAGTGTAGGCTAAAGGGTTGGTCAATGGTGTATATACATGTACATACACATAAATATTCATAAATGGATATATAATTACACACGCACACAAATGTATACGTATGTACCCGACAGACAACAAAATTAATAGCAATTTAGGAAGGTTATGTGGTAGAGGGAGGTAAGCTCAAGTCTGTTATTGATGGAAGGTTTATGTTTTTATGTGAGGAGTGCTTCCAAAATTCTTAGATTACCAAGGTTTCGAAATGAAATAAGGATGCTGATATGGATATTCCGATGGGTATTGTTGCATGAGATGCTGTATTTGTAGAAGATGGAGATCCGTGTGTTCAAATGTTTCTTGATGCGTAAATGTAACTGTCTGGTGGTGCTGCCTATGTAAGAGTTGTTACATTTAGCATATTTCAGATTATAGACAACACTGGTGTGCAGACATAATCCTGAGCTAGAAATTGAGCAATTTGTCATGGAACATTGCTGTGTTGATCAAGTGTTTTTAGAGAGATGTTATTGTAAGGAGGTACTAGTGTGACTGAGTTGGATGTCCAGTTTCCTGCTATGGATATGGATGACCTTGCGGATCACGGTGGGATTCTATCATTGAGGAGAGGTAATTTGAGGAAGCAGATGTTAGATAGTGTATAGTGCTTGCGTCGTTTTCTATTGCTGAAGCTGGATATGGCTGAAGCGGGGTAGTCATTGACAGAGAGAATTTGATGGAAGTTGATGGTGTGTTTGGCTTTGTCAAAGATGTTAGAACATTTGTTGTGTATGCGAGTAACTTCTGCATATGTGTAACTGAGTTTGTCTTTAAATGGTCCATCCATGCTTCCGTTCAGTCTTGAAAAACAAAGGCTACCCCTTAGGGGCAATAGCACGTGTAATTGTGAGGCAAGGGTTGCGCAATCCCAACCACGCATATCCTGAATCGGCACTGTTTGTGTCCAGTGCTAGGAGAAGACCAGGACGACTGGAAACAATGCCGAGATAAGCAGAGAGCACATACAGCACCTGAAAGTCCCAAATGGTTACCCATTTAGTACTGACCAGGTTCAACGTTGCTTAAGTTCGGTGATCCAGCGGGAATCAGTGTGTCAACATGATTATGTCGTATTTAAATGGTAGGCCGGATTTGTAGTTGATAAAAAGATTCCTGCAGGCAGGTTTCTTGTACGTATGGAGCTACTTGCATTGGTGCTGAGGTTAAAATCTAAGAGTGAGAGCAAGCCAAAAGAGTCTGGATGCTCTATGGTGAATTGTAGATAGGAGTCTTGGTTGTTGAATTTGTTGAAAATGTGTATCGACTCTTCACAGGAGTGGGTGATAAGAATGTCGTCAATATATCTAGTAAAGAGAGTGCATGAGTTGAAGGTGCTGAGAGCTTGCCTTTTGAATCTGCCAGAGAAGCTACATCCCATAGGTAAGCCAGGGATTTGTTTATGTCTGTTGGAGAAAGGTGATATAGATATTTTCCACGATGATACGGAGGAGTTGGTGTATGTCAGCAGGGATTATCCCAAAGCAGTAATGATCATTAGATTATACAAGATGAGAGATAAGGTCGATTGTAGGGTGTGCAGCTATGGAGGTGTACAGAGAGACGACATCAAGACTGAAGATATAGTTGTTTAGGCGTAATTGCTGGGGTTGTAGTCTGTAGAATCCATCTAATACCTGGTCAGAGCTGGTAACGTGCAGGGAATGTGAATAGTGAGCCAAGAGGTTATGTATAGAGGTCAATTTACACTGGAAACGATAGGTCTGATTTATGCGTGGGTAGTAACTTTTTGTGTTTTAATGAGGTGGTAGAATGATGGTAATTTACTTTTCTTAGTGATGAAGTTAAGTCAATGTTGTTTAGAAAGGTTTCTTCTGGCATAAATTTGGGACCATGCATTATTGATAGAATCTTGTGTTTGTGTGTCTGAGATCTTGTGCGTTGGCATGTATAGGGTTGTGTTATTAAGGTGTTTGAGAGCGAGTGTGTTATATAAATCTTGGGAGATGATGCAGAATTCTTTGCCTTTGCTAGAGGGAAAATAAACAAGGTCTTTAATTTTTTAGTTTTTTTAAGCGTTGGGATCTGGGGATGCTGTGTGATGTGTGGTTGTTCATTGTTAAGGATTGTTAAAATTTATGTTTAAGTCGAATTAATTTCTGGTCGAGTTGGTGGTGGGTGTAGAGGGTGGTCCAGCTGGTAAACAGGAAAGGAGTTGTTGATAGAAGTTAGACGGGTGTGGTTATTTGGATTATTTTGAGTTAGTGGATTGAAAGCTGAGAGCCATTTGAGATGGTAAGCTGTTCTGCAAAATCGTGTTTCTATATCAAGCATTAAGTTTTTGCATAGTGAAAAAGAGGGAGAGGAGTTCAGCTTTAAACGTGGATGCAGAGCAAGTGAAGTCGGTGACGAGGGACTGGGTATTGGTTAGATCACTAGAGTTATGGTCGTCGTTAATTTGGATATTATTTGTATGTAGTTGCCGGGTTTTCAGAAATAATTGAAAATAGATAAATAAATACATTATAAGCAAAAAAATGCCAAGGCAACACACAAGCCATGATCAATATAATAATAATAATAATAATAATAATAATAATAATAATAATAATAATAATAATAATTATAATAATAATAATAAAGACAGTTTATTTGAGCGAGCTAAATAAATCTCATAGCAACGCCCGTATTTGGTCATCGGGCGAAGATCAGTGTAGTATATGTCCTGGCGATACACTTAACCGTTTCTGTCCTCAGTCAGTGGAGGAGAAATCCTTCATGATTGAGTCAATATTAATTTTGTTCCTATCCAGTGCCCATTTTTGGGGGAACTTGATGTTCCCCACATTAAAAACTGATTTTGCGTCTAACTCTGCCCTCAGGGTGAGGCAAGTAAACAGGGACATAATTACGTCATGACCCGACAATATTTTTAATAATAATTAATAAAAAAAAATATTAATAAATAAATCAGTAAAATAAATAAATTAATCAAATAAATAATTTATATGTTAATATTTATATATATATATATATATATATATATATATATATATATATATATATAAAATTAAAATCGGCAGATTTATAGACACACACAACGTAATAGAAATCCGAATAAATTTCACATTATACACCCTCTTCGTTATAGATTCAAAGCGTCACTCATGTCCATCCCTCTTTTCATCTATAAGAAAGAAAGACTATTTTTAAGATCGTTTATTTTTCGATTTTCGATACTTATCGGATGAATTTCTGTACAAAACATATCTAAGAACACTGCCAGACATAAATTATTTTGTGTTAAATTTGCAAAAGCTATGCTCAGCTGTTTTGGAACCTGTGAGGAAGGAACTCATGCACACACAAAGTGACTTTCATATAATAGAAATAATTAAACTATTGACGTGATTCCATGATTATATATGAATACTTTTAATAATATATGTAGATATATAGCGAGTGCAAACATTAGCGGAGGAAAACTTTTTGTTGTCATTTTTTTTTTTTTTTTTTTTGACAAAATGTGTGCACTGCACTAGTAATCAATAATCAGGGAAACTTGCTAAACTTTCACAAACAACACTAGACTAGCTTCAGTTGTTGTAATTGTTTTGAAACAACATACATTTATTACAGCAGTGACGAAGACTACATGATTAACGCTACGACCACTGTTGAAATCAAACACCAAATTTTGCCGAAGAAAACGAGCAGACGATAACGGCCTGTACATGTAACGTAAGTTCACAGATTTAGAGTTACAAAACTATACTCGCTAATGCTTGTAATAGGACTGACAGAAAACTATAGCTAACCACGGAACTTAATCTTTGAGGGACCCCCCTCCCCACAAAAACAAATAAACAAAACAAGGACAAAAAAAACGCCCCCTTAACACAACCCCAGTGAGGATTGTTCTACCGGTATTTACTTTGGAAAACTGCCCTTGCATCCAATATGCCCCTCTCTCCTCTATTCTTACAATCCAGACAACAAAGCGACCGATGTATTTTTCAACGATTATAACTAACCGCATTTTTAAATATAAAACTATTTTTTTTTTTAAGGAAAGCAAATCTAGATGTTAACCAATGGTTGGCTGCATTGCAAATGTTAATCTATTGCGCATTTTCTTTTTTAAATGGGAAAATGTCGTCACCGACTGCAGACGAGTTAATGGCGGTGTCAGTTTGTTAATGTCATTTAGCGCTTTTGCTTTTAGTTGAAAGAAATGTTGGAATTTAGTGATAAAACCAACAACGAAAAAGACGTTTTTCTTTCTTTCTTTTTTAACTGTTCAGTAAGCGCTCCTAATTTCTCGCCTTTTCTCCTCTGAACGAATTCACGTAGTCGAGGAAAGGGCAAACGAGAAGAATCCCCGGCTCAGTCCACATTAAATCGTGTCCGAGTAGTTTCAATTCCTGACATTAAACTTCATCCATAATATAACTTCCGGTGAGAAAGTTTAAGCTTTCAAAATTTATTAATTTATTTTATTAAATTAAGTGCAAGTACAGAATAATTAACAAAGCACCATCCATGTTAAAAACAGTTTTCTGAATAATGTTATTATTTCAGTACATTCAGTAAACTCCAGAAAATTACGTATAAAACCATTGTTAACATGGGAAGGCCCGGAACTTTAACTATTCGGTACTTTCACATAAAAATTTAATAAATAAGTTAAATAAAAATTAGTATAAAACTTAGCAAACCACAAGATCAAGCGACGAAAAATATAGAGTATTTAATATCATAAAGTTTGCTGCGGATTCTGAGTTGGGAATTCTTCTAGTTTGTCGAGAAATGGGTATTTTCCAATTTACTAAAGGTGTATAACGGGTTTAAGATTTGAAAAAATCTATTTGAAAGTTCGACGCAACATACTCTGTCTACTTTAACTTATGTTTAAACTCGTGTCCTGCAAAAGTATTAAAGACAGGAAGATTTTTTTCCGTGTCTTAAAAACTTATTTAATAAAGTTGATTATGTCCGTCTGTCTGTAGAACTCTCTAAAATAGACATATTTACTTTACTTCATGGTATAATTCATGGGGAATGTTTGCATATTTTCTGGCTACACAGCCATTCCATATTGTTCGGTGCTTTTTTTTTTTTTTTTGCTTTTTTTTTGCATTTTAAGGCAAGTGCCACTTTAATGTAAGAGGCTACTATCTGGGACATAATTTGCAAGGATATTAAGTAGGGAGTTGAGCAGCAAGATGTCTGATTACATTACATTCTGTATGTCAGTATAATCAGGTAAGCAGGAACCCGAAAGCGAATTCCAAAGTCTAGCAGTCCAAGAGAATAAACTTAGAGTAGAAGGCTTTCTGATATTTAGGAATTGTTACTGTGTAGGAGTGGGATTTATCTGCTTGTCGAGGGTATTTACGTCGAGTGGGTACAAGAGTGTGAAGTTCTTGGAAGCACCTACCATTAAAATACTTGTAAAATGAGCAGAGGGATGCAATATCCCGTCGATAGGAAAGAGGTTGAAGCCTAGCTGACACGGCGGGAACTGTTAGGTTGGCGACTCTCTTCTGAACCCTGTATCAGAATAAGGGACTAGTAGCAGACGCACAAACACAAATGTGGCAACAATACTCCATACATGGGCGAATGGTGGGCTTGTAAATGGTATAGGAGAATTTCAGGTGTAAGTAACTTTCTAGCACAGTAGAGAGAGAGCCCACATTGTTTTTCTAATCTTTCTACCGTTAGCAAAATAAAAAAAGAAGCTCCACATCAATGCGGACCTGATCAGTAAGGTATTTTAACGAGATCTAGGGTTGAAATTAAAGTTTTCCTTTGAACTGCCGAATACCGTAAAATGTTCTTTCTTCCCGCTGACACGCGAATTAACCGTACGTTTAAATGACAGTCACAAAAAATGTTCTCGACAAATGAAAGAAATACCGGTTTTTTATATGCTCAAATTCGACCGCATCTTAATCTGCATATGTCACCTTTTCGTTTCCTAGAGTTTAGAGTTCGAGTGTTGGTGCCTTTTTACAATACGCACACGTCAACTTTGTGAGCTTGTTTCTATGACCATTGTCACATCTCTCCGTGATCTCATGATCATACAGGCAACGTCTCGGCGGTGATCGTTTTTGTCGGGTACTCTTTGGCAGAAGTGGGGTTTATTCGAGAGCATTTGCTTCCACTTTTGCCTCGTGTAAATCGTCTGGCTCCGTTTCATAGTCGTCGTGTATTAATTTCTGACCACAACTGGCCCATGCTACAACGTTAATTCTTTAAAAAAGTTCGGTACTAGTGCACTTATTGATCTGTGCTGAAAAACATTTAAAAAGCCATTCTTAACATGGGGAGAGGAGAGTGTTTTGTACATATTCTTTACGTTAACCTTACAATTGAATTAAAAAAAAAAAACAACTTTAATTAAACTTGGAAATACGATTTAAAAAAATAGCGCGGATCAGTAAGTGCACTAGTACCAAAAGTTCGGCTGGAATTGTAACTTAAAATAATTTCTATAACTTTACAACGCACGCCTCAAAAGTCGTAATTCAATCTTTTAACGACAACAAATGTCCAAGTCTGGCACTAGAATTGTCATTCAAAATTCTTCTTTAGAACGACGAATTTTCAAAGTTCGACTTTCATGTGAATACAAAAGAATTCTTCATGGCCCTACAAATTATTACAAATTCCGATCTTGGAACGCGTATTTAAACTTTTTCATAGCATAACGAATTTTCGTCCGGCTTTTGAATACGTATCTAAAATTATCAACAGCATGAAAAATTTTCACTTTGACTCTCGAATCCACCAAATCGTATTTTAATATATTCATTTTACATCGACAATCTTTTAAAAATCCAACCGAATCCTATGTAAACTAAAAATAAAAAGTTTCTACTCAGGTCAGTTGCACCAACCTCCGTCTATCTTCAGTCGAAAGCTAATGATACCCCTTCAGATACAGTGATAGCATTCGAAGACATTGTAAATTCCGACCTGTTCATTCGATTCTCAGAACTCGACTTTGTCATCTTGACACCAGGTTTTTTTGATTACGTCATTTTGGGGGCGAAGCCTCATTGATATACAAATTAATTCATATCAAAGTATATTCTCCCGATCCTACACCTTGACTACCTCGTAACCCCGTGCCAAGATCGGCAATCACCTCAAATTCCAATAACGCTAGGCACTGCTAGCCTCCCCGAAACCACTGCTAGAAAATACTAGCCTCCTCAAAACTCCGTTAAATATTAATAGCGTCCCAAAACAAAAACGTCAATCGAATCGTAATTATTCTTTATACTACGATGATTAGAAAAAAGAAAATGTCTGACTCGAATCACATTTAAATCTTGTCATTTCTCGACGCTTTAAATTTTCTACGTTCGACTCGAATCGTTTAATATTCTTGTCTCTCGATGCTTTCAATTTTCAAGGTTCAACGTGAATCATTCTAATCTTCTTTCCTCGACGCTTTCAATTTTTAAAGTTCGATGCGAATCGTTTGATATTTCCCTTTCTTGGCGCTTCCAATTTTCAAAATTCCACTCTCGTCTCGGTCGCATCGACTTTGTATTTAACACCGAAACAGAGCAAACAAAAAAGCGACCGTAATAGAGGTCAGTGTACCCAATGATACAGGGCTTAACAGAGCTGAGAGGGAAAAGATAACAAAGTATCAAGGACTTATGTATGATATGAAACGAAATTGGAAATTAAAAGACGTTTCAATTATACCAGTCATCATAGGAGCAACTGGGCTTATGAAAAAGAACTTTAAAAAGTACATAGCAAGCATACCCGGTAAACCAAGTGCAAGTGAAATACAAACGATTGCACTGAAAGGGACGGCTAGAATCCTGAAAAGATCTCTTGGTTGGACTCACTAAAATAGGGGTAAATGTCAGACATCTGGTTGGATGTCCCATCCCCTAGAAGAAAAAGTTTAAGAAAAAAAAGAAAAAAAAGGGAAAAGGGTTGAAATTAAAGTTTTCCTTTGAACTGCCGAATGCCGGTAAATGTTCGTGCAAAAAAAAACAACAAAAAAAGTTTTTCGTCAGATTGCAATGTTCTAGACACACAAAAAAACGACAAACCTTTTTATTTTCCTGTTTCGACGTTCGTAGAAAACCAGTCTTCCTTCCTTCCCGCTGACACGTGAATTTGCATATGTCACCTTTTCGTTTCCTATCATCGCATTTCGATTTCAAGTGTCGGTGACTTTTTACAATACGCACACGCCACCTTTTGGACGCTTTTTTTTTTCATAGGCATCACCACTTATCAAGACCAAGAGGCCACTTGAGGATAAGGGTTAAAGCGTGTACAGTAGAAATTGGACAATATAGTAATCATTAATAATGGAAATTCGGTAAAATTGTTAACTTATATGGAACGGTTCATCAAAAACTTGTTTACGTTAGACTTGAAGACAACCATATTGTAGTCAGCTGGAAAGTAGGAAAACGGAAGATAATTCCACAGGCGTGCAGTTCTAAGAAAGAAGCTTTGTTCATGGAATCTACGTTTAGGTTTAGGCACAGATAAAGAGTGGGGGAAATTAGTGATAGTGTTTTCTGCTAGACGGGTGTTTCTTGTGAAAGTCTGACGCGATGTGGGGGACCATGAATTGGAGCTCAGCCGAGCACTTGCTATGAAAATAACGATAAAGCAGAGACAAACTCGCAACATCTCTTCTATGAGAAAGAGGTTGCAGGGAAGAGGAAAGGACATCCCCTACGAGGCTACGAAGTCTATTTTGAACTCTATTAAGGCAGGATAAGTCTTGTTTCTATGACTGTTGTCACACGAGAAGTTATTCATTGTTATGCGTTACATTGCTTTCAGAATCTTTTCTGATGACGTGGCCAAACCAATTCAATCTTCTTTTATTGATAACGTTGACGATGTGACTTCGAAACCCCATTGTTTTTTAATTGATGTTATCTTACAACAATCCAGACAGGTTTTGCCAACCACGGTTCTCTAACAGTCGTTTTCGAATACAAATAGTTGGTGGTCATACTCTTCCTTTAACGTCCACATCGCATGTGCATAAGTGCATACAAGAGTCTACGCCTCAAATAATAAGATAAATCTTTTCTGCTTCAAATAATTTCCTTTTGTCTGATAACGGCAACGGAGATTAATGCATTCCATCTGTTTTTATTTTTGTTGCTATCGTTGGTAAGCATCATTCGTACATTTTCGTTTGAATCAGATTATTATTGCTGGCATTCGTTTCTCCGATATCTTTCTAATTAAAATTCTTTCTAAAAAGACATCGGATACCTACGAGTAGGACAGCGTGAGGGGTTGCAACATCATAAGTGAAAATCTTTCTTGGTAACGCACTAAATTCGAACTTGGCACACACAGTTTGTCATTCCGTGTCGGTAATTACTTGGCCACCAACACCTCTGTTTCGCACGTGTTTAATGCATTGTGGAGCTAAGGATTTGTGAGAGACGATTTGAATTTGATGTTAGGATTGAATTTATCAGTCATTATTTTGTGTTCGGTTGCATTTATCGTTAACTAGCATTCCAGCCCAGCGTTGCCCGGGTGTTTGGAGGTGTATGTTGAGCCCCCCCCCCAAAAAAAAAGCAGTCAATTTTTTTTTTTAACTTTGACTCCTATTATGACCCCTTAACATTTATTGTCTGGGACTAAAATCAAGTTATTAAGTTAGATCCATGTTCAAGGAACCTATATCCAAAATTTCAAGTGTTTAAACCCAAAATTGTCGGAGGAGTTTGGTAGAGTTCTCAAAGATCAAATCGTGTAACTTTGACCCCTTAACAGCCAAATTTCTGGCCGAAAACCGATCACATCGATTTTTCCTAATCTCAGTACCCTGTATATCAAATTTCGAGTCTGTAGACTTAAAATTGACAGAATTATTTCGTAGGGAAATACACACACACAGAAAGACACTCAGATACACAGACACGTTCACTTTTATAGATATACTAGCATGGGTGACCGGCGTTGCCCGGGTGTTTAAAGGTGTGTGTTAAGCAAAAAAAAAAAAAAAAAGTGGTAGCAGGAAAGCAGGCTCGAACCCGTACCGCGAACGAGGAGAAGAAGGGGGGAAAACCTGACGTATTTGCTGTTACGACCACCGCCAAACCGAAAATAACGTAGGTTTAAATTATTTTTTTTTTAACTTTGACCCCTATTATGACCCCTTAAAAGTTATTGTTTGGGGCTCAAATCAAGTTATTAAGTTAGATCCATGTCCAAGGAACCTCTATCTAAAATTTACAGTGTTTACACCCCAAATTATCGGAGGAGTTTGGTAGAGTTCTCAAAGATCAAATCGTGTAACTTTGACCCCTTAACAGCCAAATTTCTGGCCGAAAACCGATCACATAGATTTTCCCAAAATCTCAGCACCCTGTATATCAAATTTCGAATCTGTAGACTAAAAATTGACAGAATTATTGCGTAGGGAAATGCACACACACACACACACACACACACACACACACACACACACACACACACACACACACACACACACACGTTCACTTTTATAGATAGATAGATAGATAGATAGATAGATAGATTTAATGCGTTAGTGCCCCTTTGGAACACACATTTCCCACTTCTACAGTTAATAATTGTAGCTTTTCAAACACGACACATGACATAGCTCTGTACCGATAATTCAAAGTTACATAGACATAGATGGTTGAAATTTGGAAACAATGATCCCCCTTTATGTGCAGGGTTGTCCGAAAGTTTTGTTACTTTTAAAAGCAATGGTAGAAGAACAATTACAAAAGAAGAACTTCGTAAAATATCACTCGTTTCGTGGTATTGTATGCTGTTCATACAGACCTGATAGGAATGCGGTAGTGTCGATGAAAGTGAATAAACTGAATTCACTGTTTGCTCTTCTGGTGGTTCTAGTGTTTTGCTTATTAAAAGCAATCAACTGAACCAGGTCATGTATTTTGCATTGCTGCGTTATTTCTTCCACTGTCACTCTTACATTTTGGTAGGGTTAACAAGATATTGAGATCATCATCTTCTATAGAAGTAATAGTTTAACCCCGACGTCATAATACGTTAGATGGAGGTGATGATTGTCTAGTGGCTAACGACACAACTAACCAGAGGTGAGTGTTTGCGTGCGTTGAGGAAAGCGAAGTGATTGATGGTGCGATGAAGAAAAAAATGAAACAAATGGATCTGATTTGATAATATTCTTTCGTTTTTTTTTTTTTTTTTTTTTTAGGATTCAACACGTGCGTTCTCAAAAAAAAAAAAAAAAAATGCCGACGGCTGCACACGCACGCACATAGACGCGCACACATAACCCATATCTCTTCTCCTATCCAATCTCGAAGCTATTTCGGATCGATATTTATGGCCTAGCAATGAATTTCTCAGTCCTCTATCGCTGTTCCGTTCTTTCTTTGTTTTTGCTTTTCGAATACGAAACAATCATTTTCGTGTTTCGCGGTGCTTCGATCTTCTCCTTTGTGTTACGTAACATGTGTTCGATTCGTAACCTTGAATATCCAGTCTGTCAGAATTTCAATCAATAACATATTTTACAGACATCATCCTAAATACTCAACTTTTTTTTTTTTTTTGCTCTAAAACTTATTGAAAATCAGCCAAAACCGTGATGTGCTGATGTAATCCAAAAAATAAATATTACTATAAAATAATAACTATCTATTTTGCTAGAGAGAATCATACAATTGCGTTATAAAAGCAATATATATATATATATATATATATATATATATATATATATATATATATATATATATATATATATATATATATATATATATAAACAGCAAAAAAATGGTAGAAAAACAAAGTTTATTTTTAAACGAATGAAAATCTATTAAAATCCATGATTCTCGACAAACATTCATTTTCCAGAAAGAAAAAAGCCCGAATTTTATCATATGGAAAGCAGAATAATATAAAACCTTTTCTACTATTTTTAATAGAATTTAACAATTTTCCACAAAAACACCATTCACCGCCATTTTTATCTGGATGGATAATACATTTATATATTTTTTAAAAGGTTTTGAATCAATAATGTTTTTGTCTAAATAAGATTTAGGATGATTTTCTATAAGGATATGCAAAAATATTATGACAATAAGTACTTGAATTTCTAATAATTCCATCGTTTATTTCAGTCTATAGATTTCGTGAGACGAAATTAAAAAATGCAAAATTAAATTATATTTTCGAAGTGACTATGGTAGCCTTTACATGGCTTAATGAAGTTCGTTTAGTCCTGTAAATTTCCATGTATTTTTAACATTTGTTTTAACGATTCAGTGAAGAATAAACTATAAGGATTTAATTCTTTTTTCATAAGCGATACATATTTGTTGTCGACATAACTCTGAAGTTAAGCAGCAATGAAGCTGGCCAGTATCAGATGGGTAACGATTTTGATAATGCTAGGCACCGTATGCATTTGAGATAACTCCTACATTAGTCGTCTTGATCTTGTCTTGCCATCAGGACAAAGTGTTTGTGGACGAGAGAGCGTGGTAGGTGCAAAAATCCCTCACATTTTAAACTAAGTCAAGCGCAAGTGACAGCAAAAAGGGAAAGGGAGAAATAACAACTATTTGTAAATACTAACAACTACTTGTAGACCATCATGGTCTTCCATAGGTGAGGAAATATCACGTAACGACAAATTGCCGAAAGAAATTATCGTATTTTTAGCAAAATGTGCAGTTATTTATCGATTTTTCTTATTTGGTATCGATTCTTCAAAACATTTCCTATTTAATGGTATATTAGCAATATTTGGCTCACTAAAAGAAAATTAATTTATTTTTAAAAGATTTAAAAGTAGTGTTTAATTAAAATAATTAGGGAGACTTCACTATGGCTCACATAAAAAAATATATTCCAACAAATGAAAACACTAAGTTCAACTCAAATATATTCTAACCTTAGAGGCCTGTGATCTTAAATATATGCCTATGCATGCATCTGGTCATCAATTCATCTATTTAATTTAATATATTTGCATGTTCATACCTAAGTATTCTAGTCTTTTCTTCCTGGAAAAATTTGCACTTATGTTGAAACCTCCTATACGTACTCGAATTATATAAAATAGACAAGATGACAACCGGCATAAGTCCTTCGTCTTTAAGGGTATACCAATAATTAGCCAATTCAGTTTTTATCATTAAATGCTTTAGAAAAATGTGTCTGTGAACATAGACTCGTTGTTTCCAGTTATACGCAGATATACTGATATAGACTTCCTTGTTATTAGATGAATAGTCACCTCATAAACAACGCACTCAACTTTGCAATTACCATTCAATGGGCATTCATTTTTGATTTGACATTTCCTCTTATTTGCGTTAGTATTATTTACTGGTATGTTTAATACTTTCTGATTATGTGAATTCATTATATTGTCTACATTTTTGATACCTGTGCCTAAACGTAAACGTAAATTCCATGAACAAAGCTACTTTCTTAGAACTGCTCGCATGTGGAACTATCTTCTACTTTCCTGCTTTCCAGCAGACTACAATATGGTCGTCTTCAAGTCCAACGTAAATAAGTTCTTACGTCTCTGTCCTCCTCTCTCTTAAATCAACGGCATTTTCGGCTATTCTTTTTAAAATTCTAGTCTATTTTCCAGTTGTTGTTCAGTTATTTTCTGTCAACTAAAGATGATTCAACGAAGAATCGAAAGTATTAGTGATACTTATGGAACATTCGTTTTTTATTTTGACACAAAAATATGATTAGAAAATTTGAAAGAAAGTAAAATGGTATAACCCAGACGGAAAATTCTGTCACACACACACACACACACACACACACACACACACACACACACACACACACACACACACACACACACACATATATATATATATCAGTGATAGGACGATTCTAATATTATCCCGATCCTGATACAATTCCCGATTCCATATTAAATTCCCGATTCCGATACAATTATCGATTCCAATTCCGATTCTTTATGAATCTTAAAATATTTAACGATAGAGTTGCTATTTTTCCTGATTACCATGAACACACATGCTAAATGTGCAGATATTTTCGCAAACGTAAAATGCACTTGTGGGAGATCATTTATCGATTTTAGTTTTATTTGCAGTTTAAATTCAATGAATGTTAATTATTTTTATCATAAGTACCTTCAGTGGAAGATTCTGGTCTAAACAAAATCAATTAAAAAAGATAGACAATTAAAAGAATCGATTTTGGCATCGGAAAATAGGCACACATTTTTCCGATTTCGACCCCCCCCAAAAAAAAAAATTCCGATTTTTTCGATTCCCGATTTTGATTCCGATTAATCGTACCAACACTATATATATATATATATATATATATATATATATATATATATATATATATATATATATATATATATAACTACTTCATTACTCACATAAATTTAATATACGAAAGTATAGATTTATGCGTAAACATAGTATTTACTTCAAAAGTGCTCAATACGTAGGTAGAGCTAGTTAGTAATTTATAAAATATATATGGCGATTAAGCTACACTGAATATTCTGACGAATCCTATAGTGGATGAAACGCAGAATATTCAGTGTAGCTTAATCGCCATATATATTTTATAAATTACTATATATATATATATATATATATATATATATATATATATATATATATATATATATAATGTGTGTTGGGGGAAAGATGCTGATGAAGCATAAGGAAGATTATAAATGAAATTTAGAATGAAGTAAAAGTACAGTAAATTGTAATAATATGTATGTCGTGTATATGCGCAGGTGTCTATACGCATGCATACACACATGCATTTGTCTATGTGTATATTTGTATGTGTGTGTGTGTGCGAGAGAGAGAGAGAGAGAGAGAGAGAGAGAGAGAGAGAGAGAGAGAGAGAGCTGCCGATGATGAATAAAGAATAAAAAGGTGAAAGTAGAAAGAGAGAAAGAAAATAGAAATACGATTTTTAATCGCCAACGGATGTAAAAAGGGAGGAAATAATTATATAAAATAGGAAGTAACAATTTCAACAAGGACACATAGAAAGAAGGTGATCTAATCCAAGAAGAACGTTATCAATTTAGTCAATAGCAGGTTGATTGGTTGTTTTTGTTTTACGGCATATCAACCCTTTTCAGGTTATTTAATGCCGAATCCAAAGATTTTGAAGAAAATTTTTTTAATAGAATATATTTGTTGTTTTCAAGTCGGTTTCTTTTTAATCCATAGTTGGGACCCTAACAGGTACAGAGTGGACCTGGGAGCAATGGTAATTAAAGGGTGGTTCCACACTCCCCAAAGCCCGATGGGGCCTCAACACTGGATATAGTTTAAGGTCATATCCAGGATCTCAATAGCAGGAGAAATAGAAGACAGGAAGAAAACGAAAGAAAGAAATGCGAACCGATCGCATGAAGACATGTCGGAGCTATCGATTTTTCTTCTCCTCGTCTGGCAAACGATCGATACCAGAAACCGGGAAATTTCCCTTTGACGTCACAACTGACGTCATATTTGTACATGATGGCGGTTTTGTGCAGAGGGATCAGACGAAGATGGCAGAGCATATCGGATGAATTTATCTATTTTTAGATTTGAAACCAACAGAAATAACCTTCCATGTTTGCCGGTTTCTCTGAATGGGGAAGCAGCAGCTAAACTTAGCAATTGCAATCGACATTCAATATATTTCTTGGTTGTGTATTTCTTTTGCGTTTCGAATTCTTTCCGTTTTTTTTTTCTTTTGTCCACGTTTCTCATAGCCTTTTCTTTCTGTTTGTAATTCCTTCATCATAACCTTTCTACATATTCTTACGAAAGTTCTTTGCAGTTTTGTTGTTAAAATGAGTGAACGTAACATGAACTTTACCTTTCAATTGAAACTTTCAATTGTGATGATAGTGTTGCCTTATTTTATGAAGAATGTATTAATATAGGCTGAGATTACTTGTGGAAGGGACAAATTATGGAAAGGAGAAGAGATAGTATAAAACCCAATGAAAGAGATGAGTGAAAAGATCGTGTTTGCTTTTAGCGAAGTAAAATGATTGGTTATAATCAAGAAGAAGATCGAGAAAGAAGGACAGTTTATAGAGGAGGTGTGTGTGTGTGTGTGTGTGTGTGTGTGTGTGTGTGTGTGTGTGTGTGTGTGAGGAAGACACAATATCCAAACTATGTACGATAATATTTTGCTAACTTCGGACGACAATTTTAATCATATCGTATGACCTCAAATATTCTGTTGTTGGCATTGGTTTCCCCAACACTTTTCTAGTCAGAATTCTTTCTAGAAAGACGCCGGATACTTATGGGAGGGGTCACGGCAAGGTTGCCAACATTCTAAGTGGAAGTTTTTTTTGTAGAGCGAACTGGATTCGAACTTGGAACACTCCGGTCGTCTGTCCGTGACGTTAACCACTAGATTACCTACGTCATGATGATGATGATGATGATGACGATGACGACGACGATGATGATTATGATGATGATGATGATAACGAGTCGGTCTGCCAAGCTTAGATTCGGATTTTCGTCGATGTGTAATGATTAGGGCTATGACAACAGCATATTCTTTTCATTGTTTTTACTCTCGAGTATATAACCGACACAGTCAGACACAATTAATCAACCGAGGATCACATCACTCTACATAAAAACATATAAGATATCAATGGATGTATACCTGAGAATCCAAACAAGGAAAAGAATATGCTGTTGTCATATCCCTATTCATGATTAGCTTTCCGTGTGCACCTTTTTGTCCTCTAATATATGGACATGTAGATAAGTCTGTATTAATGTTAAAATATTTTTTCCTTGGGCTATGAGTAAGTTATTTCATTGTAAACTACTATGACTTAATATTATTAAATGATCCAATGTTCTTTTAAATTTAAATGAATATTATCTCTATACGCCCTGTGATAATTTTGCTCCCTTTTAACTTATCCATCCGATACATAAATATGTCCTACTGGAAAAGATTTCTTCATCCTAAATTTATTTATGTTAATTAATTCGCATTTTTTTTTTTAATTTAGATAACATAATTAAAACTAATTGAACTTAAATAAGGTTTACTTAGGTACCTTAAAATAGGTTACAGACACACACACACACACACACACACACACACACACACACACACACATTAACTTTTATTTTATCTTTATATCTAATCATATATAAAAGGCACTTGCGTGTGTGTGTCTGTCTGTGTGAGTTCGTTTCCTATTGATTTCGAAGCGACAGGGCCAATTTAAAAAAGAATTTATCACAAATGTACTTTATGTGTCTAAGGATGTTCTTAGTAATGTTTTGTATCAGAATGCCCTCAATATGTGCCGAAAATCGATAATCGAAAAAAAAAAATATATATAGAAAGAGGTTTGTGTTCACTATAAACTTTTTACGCAAATATTACGCAAGTATAAATCATGTAGAATATCTGCATGAATATAATTACACGTAATAGTTAACTAAAGATGATCATCTCATAAAAAATCCCGATAAAAACTAATAGGGAATTAATTAAAATTGAATGTTTAAAAGAATATGCAAATTAGCTAGATCTTTTGCAGATGAATGCAATTCCACGATCCATATATAACAAAGTTGTATTTTCTTTTTAAATAAATAGAAAAAAGGGGTTTTAATATGAATATCAATGCACGAAAAACAACAAATTTATAGAAGTGTAGATGTAAAATATGCCTCATTCTTATTCAATCCCGGACAACGTCGGATCTCCCTGTTAGTGATATATAATTTAAAGTTTAGATATGACAAATACATATATGTTTTGATTGCAATATAGAGAAAATATTTAATAATAATCACGATATCATTGTTAATAAATAATATATCGTAATATCAGTTAATATGGATAATGCATATTTTCGTATAATACCTCAGTGAAATATTGGCATCTGTTTCGCATTGAATCTTTCTTGGAGTTTATGTATTAGATCCATTATTCCTTCTACAGGGTTCAACGATACAGTTGCATCCCTAAAGAAAACAACACTACAGTTTTATTTTAAAACTTTTATTGAAAAGAATCAATTCAGGTAACTTGATTATGTAGTAGAGCTGACATCTATTCAAAGTAGCCGCCTTCAGCCTTAATCAACGCCTCCATATGGGTCTGGAACTGAGAGTATGTCCTTTCTACGACGGGAACTCGGCGAATACTTAGCGGATGGCGGCGATCCGGCTGGCTTTGGTGTTGTGGGAGGTCATGTTGGTGATGTTCTCGATGGATGACCGAACGAAATAGTCTAGTTTTATCAAACGGAAATGGAATCATGTCGTCTTCTCTAGGGCGACAATTTTATCGTTCCACTCGGTACTTCTTGTAAAGTCGGTTCTCTTTATCGTTCTAAACACTTTCTCACACCTGAAGCTATTCTTTATTCCTACGAATTTACTATCAAACCACGCATGGAGTGTTAGTGTCTTATTTGTTGCTAATGAATCTTTGTCCCACTTGAAGATTTTTTATAAGGGTCAGAAACGCATCTGTAATATGATTGGTCCGTCACTCTTTTTTCTTCTCTGCTCTCCCCCTTTCTCACGTGATGTTATATTAGTCTCATTAATTTCTATAAATACTATTAAGGCGTGTGTTCTTCAAGATTATATTATATATCCCCTGTTTTCTTTGTTTCAGCTCCTTTGTACTCATTGGTCTAGCGGTCGCCATCAATTTGCTGTTTAGATATTTGATTGTAATACAACTTTCTATTCCAGTAACATTTTTCCACGAACTGCAAGCGTGTCGAACCTTCTTCCTGCTGACTGTTTTCCTCCTTCTTATAGCTATGGTATTTTCAAGACTGAGGTCAATAGGCATCTTTTGCCTTTGTCATAATTATCTTGTTTCTTGTTAGATCCTAACATTAAATGGCTACACGCCTTGTCTGAAGCGATTTATAATAAAATAAAATCAATATATTATTAAACGTGATCCACGAGAATTAATTCTTACCAATAGATAATAATTATCCACCTTTCATCTAATTAACTATAGATTAATATTTAAAAAAAATAGGGTATTAAAATGATCTTTGTTTTTAGAATTCTCTAAAATATACCATTTTTAAACTAACAGTAATTGCTCGGCTTATAATAAAGATGGTGCAGTATATGCATCTGTCCAAGTGTGTGTGTGCATACATGTGTGCGTGTGGGTGGATATAATGGCAAACACCTTTTCTATAACTCTGATTCCCTCCCCCTCTCTACTCCCCTCTCTCCCCCCCCTCTCTCTCTCTCTCTCTCTCTCTCTCTCTCTCTCTCTCTCTCTCTCTCTCTCTCTAACAGTCACGTTATATCGACATACAGCGATAAACTGCATTAGGTGTTAATCATTAATTTTTCAAAAAGCTTTGTCCCCTAGCAACTGTCGTCAAGGTAGCTGAATGGAGATCCAAATATTGTTGGTTATTATTACTTTGTAATAGCACATAAATCGATATCAGTGATTTCGCGTTGACAACGACCGGTGATTTTCTGTACAGTATTAGTGACAGCAAGTCTCCTCAATCTTCCAGTAATCCGCAACTATGAGAATCTGATTTTTATAAATAAATGTTCGAGAGGTCGAGAGGTGGAGAACAATGTTTATAGATTATTTTGTCTATTCGTAACTATAATAATCTTGTGGTTGGTTAGTATTATTTGATTATATGGATTAGTTTCTGCACTATTGTTCTTCTCAATGTAGCAGCTGTTTCTCTCTCTCGTTACAATTGGACGTTTCTCCGAGTTCTTCACAACTGTGCCGTACTATCATAATTTTCACGTATCGTAGTTCTTTCACTCATATTTACCTAGTTGTTCTATTTATTTCTGCCTCACTCTGTAATCAGCTAGGCTAACGAATTTTACTATGTGATTGAATGTAGCCAACTACCCCCAAAACAATACAAGAATATACATGACCAATGGGGAAGGCAGTACGCTAGGAACTATGCAAACAACTGCCTCTTGAACACCTAAATGGTACAAGCACAAATAGGTAGCAGTACTTGTATACAGAAATCACAAAATTCTATGAGACATGGACATACAAACAGATAACCCCATCCAAGCAAAGCGACCAAATGTCATAATAGTTAACAAGAAGGAAAAGTCCTAATAATAATAATAATAATAATAATAATAATAATAATAATAATAATAATAATAATAATAATGTATCCACAAAGCAGATGCTGAAATGGATGACTAAAGGTAGTGTCACACTAATACGAAAGGGCACGGAAAAGGGAACAATCTCCAGAACCGCCAGCCAACACTGTAAAACAGTAATAAAAAATGCAAGAGAACTAAATGCGCAATCCGTTAAGTCTAAAGTAGCTGAGCAGCCGCTTGGTTCCCACCAGTTTTGGAAAATAGCAAACAGAATCCTGAACAGAAACGTGCGTTCTATCCCAACCATTATCAATGGACAAGAGGTCATCTCGACAGCATCCAACAAGGCCAAACTATTTGCCAAAACTTTGCGGCAAATTCTACCCTGTGTGACGAAGGCCATCAACTCCCCATATTCCCTCCTATAACAGACAACATGCTATGCAACATACAAATATCTGTGCGTGAGATCGCCAAGCTAATCAAGAACCTTGACTCCAGTAAAGCAACTGGTCCCGACGGTATTCCAATTATAGTGTTAAAAAAATTACAACCAGAACTTGCCCCCATACTTTCCAAACTGTTTAAGCGTTGCCTTAAGGAGAAGTGCCTCCCAGCACCCTTGAAAACCTCATCAGTATGCCCTGTATTTAAGAATTCAGGAGATAAGTCATCCCCCTCTCAGTACAGACTAATAAGTCTCCTGTGTGTCATGAGTAAGTTGCTGGAATCCACAATAAATAGAGAAGTAGTCAACCACCTCAGCAGAAATAACCTTCTTAGCGACACGAAATATGGTTTCCGCTCTGCTAGATCTACAGCAGATGTGCTAACGGTTATATCTCATAGGATTAGCGAATCTTTCGACAAAGGCTTCATTTCTAGGGCAATTGCTTTCGAGATATCAAAGGCCTCTGATAAGGTTTGGCATAAAGGCCTACTACACAAGATTTCCAGCTACGGTATAACTGGAAATGTTTTCTCTATCATTAAGTCATTTCTCTCAGATAGGCTCATAAGAGTAGTGGTTGATGGGCAGAAATCAGAGGCCCACAGTATTAATGCTGGAGTCCCTCAGGGGTCCATACTGGGCCCAACTCTCTTCCTGATCTACATCAATGACCTCCCAAAACACATACTAAAATCTTTCATTGATATCTATGCTGATGACACGACCATCTACGGCAACACATCAAAGGCCGTAAATGATGATGTTCTCTTTGATTCACTCTCCTCTGATCTTGAGCGCGTGGTACAGTGGGGAAAGAGGTGGCTGGTTACCTTTAATGCATCTAAGACCAAGCTCTTATCTCTACATCATAAACGCTCTGATCCCCATCTGGCATCAGTTGAAATGGATGGCTCTCGTCTAAGGGAGGCCCCAGGCTTTGATAAGCTCCTGGGTTTTACCTTTACACCTGATCTTAAATGAAACACATACATCAAGTCTGTGGCCCAGGTTGCTGGGAAAATGGTGGGATCCTTCGACCGCTCCAGAAGATATCTCACTAAGGCGTTGCTCGGGACCGTATAAACAATGAAAAAACAAAAGCAGATATTGAACATATGTTTTATTCTTAGGGGAGAAGAATCTTTCATCTCTATGTATTATTTGTTTTATCTACCCTAGGACTGGTATTGTTCATGTTTTATCCCTAGCATAGGTAATTTACAGCATGTATATGAAATTGTTTTACCTTAGGGAGAAGAGAACAGGTAATATACAATATAATGTGTCTATATTACATCCCTGGCAACGCCTAGAAACCAGCTAGAACATGTATTTCAGTCAATCTTTATTACATCCTGGGCTATGCCGGGAAACCAGCTAATCTCTATTTAGTGACTTGACCATCAAAATACCTCCCTAAGTGTGTCCTTTCTTTTGAACTTATTAGATATAGGTATCTAGAAATGTGTGTGAAATTTTGTTGAATGCATTGTTTACTATGATTTTCTTATTGTTCTACACAATATCAACTGTAGCGAAATAAGGATGCCAAAAAGAAAAAAGAGGAACAGAACATATAAACCAAAAGATCTTGAAGGAGATAAAAGGTAGAAAAAAGAGAACATAGCATGGCATAGATTGACTACAAGAAAGTGTACGACAGGATCCCGCAAGCAGGAATAATAGAATGCATGAGAAAGTACAACATAGCAAGCAAGATTATCAATTTGATTGAAAATGCAATGAGAACATAGACTCGAACTGACAGCTGATGGACAACACATAATAGAGATTGAAATACAAAGAGGTATCTTCCAAGGTAATTCCCTATCACTACTACCATTTATCAAAGCCATGTCCCCCTTAATAATATACTAAGAAAATGTCAAGTTGTTAAAAATCCACAAATATAGATAAAAAAATGAACCACCTAATGTACATGGATGACCTAAAACTGCTTTCAAAAATCAAGAATGAACTAGATACATTAATAAACACAACCAGGATCTACAGCCAGAATATCCGAATGTAATTCAGTATGGATAAGTGCGTACTACTGATGACGAGAAGGGGAAACTGGAAGTGACAGAAAGCTTGGAACTATTCAATGAAACAGAGATAAGCACACTAGGTGAACATGACGGCTACAAATATTTCGGAGTTCTGAAAACAAACACCATCAAAACAACAAAAATAAATAAGAAAATTGGAAATAAATACCTTAGAAGAATAAGAAAATTCTTAGAAACTAAACTATATATTAAAAACCTAATAAAAGATATAAAAATGTGGACAATGTCACTAGTAAAATACTCTGGACCGTTTATAGACTGAGACAAAAAAGAACTGAGGCACCTCAACAACAATACCAGGGAACTCCTGACTATGCACTGCACACAAAGGATGATGCTGGCCGATTTTATGTGAAAAGGAAAGATTAGGGAAGAGGACTAGTTTGTATAGAAGACTGTAAATTGCACAAAAAAGAATTAGACAAATACATAATAAATAAAAGTTTGAATTGCAAACTCGTGGAAGGTAAGAATATTTTCATATTTTTCTTTCTTCGCTTTGCTCATAACTGTCGCGACATCTTGGCACACCCGAGAATACAAAAGAAATAGAAATACGAACTATTCATGTTTTTTCTCCTCTCATTAAATAAGTGTGTCAGCGAACTTTCTTTTTTTACTTATCAAAAAATAAATAAAAAGTAAATACGGTTTTCACAGTCAACATTTTTTCTGCTCTATGAGGAAAGACATTTGCTTTGAAAAAAATATTCAATATTTCTGTTGACTTATATATTTTTTTCGTCTATGAAAAAGGCATTCTTTTGGAAGAACTATTCTTTCCAATAAATTTAAAACTACGTTCAACGTTCGTTTGCAAAGTTATTAAAGGAAACGAATTACTGCCCCCCCCCCAGTTATTCTAAAAATACTAAAAACTGGTTAATCTGAACACAGTGGTTTTATAAAATTTTTGTAAATTCAATATTTTACTCATCATACAAAAATAGGCCCCTTACATTGGAACAATTATCAAAACTGCAGATTGAACAACAACGTGTAGAGCAAAGACAACAATAATTATTTGAACACTAGAAGCGTTTATATGAAAGACAACAAGAACAATTAATGAGGTTAGGGCCTAGCAATATGAAAATCAACAGCGCATTAATTACTGCTTACTCAAATCATGAAATATAATACGTCCATCGATAATACTATCGCATTTTCACAAGATTCAATAAGGAATGCGATTTCCAATTTCTGATACGGACGTGAAGAAGGTAAATTATTTAAAGCTTATTTTCATCTAAAACAGGTTTGTGGATTTTATTTTACCTCAGAAACCGTCGGAATTAACTTATGCTGAGACGGTAAAATTTCTGACAGAACTATTTAGCCCGAAAGTCTCTCTCCCGAAAGTGTTAGTCATATCTGAATTTACAGAAGAATGGCAAAGATGATTTCGCAATGTACGCAGCCATGGTAAATAAACATTGCAACGAATTCAAACATGCGGACCTTAGGGCAGGAAGTTTTAAATGTTTAATATTTGCGCAATATTTGACTTCTGGTCGAGGTGCGGAAATTAGGAGGCAGGTCATACAAAATTAGAAAATGAACCAAACCTAACCCTAACCCTAACCCTAACCCTTCAAGAGTAAACGGAAGACTGCCAAAAAATAGAAATCATTAAAAAAGATTCGATGGATATCGAAGCTGCAGTCGCGCAGATGAAAAAAAAGAATAGACAATTAAAAAAAAAAAACACGTAAAAATAAAACACAAGTTAGGGAAAGAGGACACTCATATCGACACAAAGCTAAGAAAGAACTTGGAAAAAGAACATCCCGTCTCCATATAATTGATGTGGTAATTACATTGGGTTAAGGAATGTCAAGAAAATGTTTAATATGTAAAAAAAAGAAAAAAAAAAAAAATTTAGGACACTAAGGTACTCATTGCAAAAATTAAAATTAATTACAAAACCCGAGCGTGTTTACCGGAGACTGAAAATAACGAACAAGTGTTGCCAAAATATGTGACTATAAAAATTCATGATACAGAAATAAAAATGCAACTCGATTCGGGTTTAGACCTTTCCAAAGTAAATTTAAATACCTGGAAGAAATTGAATACACCGACAATGCTGAGAACACGCAAAACATCAAAGGCCGTTAACGGTACGCCAATTAACTTTGAGGATGAATGTTTAGCAAACGTCATGTTATTGGGAAAGAAGAAAAAAGTAAAAGCTTGTGTATTAAAGAATACCACTAACTTACTGGGCTCGGACTGGATTCATGAATTTAAATTATGGAACCAGCAAAGCAATATTTTTTGCAAAACGAAAATAAAAAGTATAACAGACACTCATGCCTTAAAAAAAAAATTAAAAGGAAACAGAAGGCGAAAACAAACCAATACTGTTGTCGACCGAACAAAAATAGCTCTCCCCTAACAAGAACAACACCAGACCACAAACCAAGAAACCAAAATCAGGCAAGGTACTCTATCGCTGTCCTTTTGTATACGTGTGATTCTACCTTTGGTCATCCATTCTGGCACGTTTGCTTCGTGGACACATCTTTCCAGGTTTTGAATTAGCCTTTCATATAGTCGTGAATCTTTTGAACCAGTATGTGTGTATTCTTCTGTAACATGATGCTCCATTTTTGATTTGCCGTTTTTTCTTAGAGTTATCTTGAGGATTTCCTTGCTGATTTTATTCTTTGTACTTTTCCCAATTTTCTGTAATTCATTTTTCATGTCTTTCAGCCATTCGGCATTCGTATTGTAATTTTAGTCACTCTTCTCTTATTTTGCTTCAATAGAGTTTTGTTTCCGCTGGGTCTAGTGGTTCTGATTTTGTTTTTCCCTCTTTTACATTTTTATAAAATTAGTTTGTACTGTTTTGATTGCATTATTCCGATTTGTATATGCGCCGTCTTAAATATCTTTTGCTGATATTTTTTGCTATAGTTCATTATGTTTCTCGTTTAGCTTCACATTTCCACCATTTTCTTTTCGCTTTCATCCTGTTTGTTGCTTTGGCTTCTTATTTAAGTTTGTTGATCTGGCTTTTCAGCCTGAATTTCCATCCAGGTTTTTTTCGTCCAATTTTTTCCCCAGGAATTTTCTCCAATTTAAATTTCATACTTACTATCTTGGCACCTGCAAAAATGAAATTATTTAAGTCTCTAATAGTATCTGTTGGGACGTATGGAAAAAGCTTGTCCGCCTTCAGTGTTTCCGCTTTTAGTTTCTTCCCCTCTTGATTCCTTAGGGATGAGAATTTTTTTTATCCTCATTCATAAATTCTATCATGTTTTTTACTTTAGCTGCTTCGTTCTCTATTAGTTCTGTTGTTTCGTATATCTCGGTCTTCACGTTTGTCGCATTTAAGTTTTGCAGGTCTTCTACGTGTAGTGTTTCTATGTGTAGTGTTCCAATACAAGGTGTTTCATCGGTCTGTTCCATCATTTATCTTCCATTAGTTCTAGATTTGAAAGCCAACCTTTTTTGAGAATAAGTTTTGCTTGGTCCACGATTCTTTGTTCCGTAGTCAGTAGAAATATTCCATAACTCTTTCATTCGTTTCCGATAGCCTCGTTCTTTGGAGCGCCTTCTTTAATAGCATTCCTAGTCTATTCTCGCACTTTCGTAATTTATATTCTAGAAGTTTCGCTGATCGAAATGTGATTAAAAGGACCGCTCCAACTTGCTTTATCCCCAAGTTGAGCAAGAAAAATCATACCACTCTTCTTAGCGGTGCTAGTTCAGTTATGGCATGTCGCGTGTTTTATCGGGATGAACACTGGGAGAGGAGAGAATTGTGCCGGAACATTTGTTTTGCTATAATGTAAAGTCAGTATGCGAGATAAAACGAATGCGTTTACTAACAAACAATAAATAAAATTGATATTAACAATTTACATTAAAAAGAATTTGCACTTTCGTAACTTATCTTCTAGATTATTATCATTATTATTATAAATATTTATTATTATTATTTACTCACCAGGAGTAGTCACACAGGCTATCATCAAAGATTTCTCTTTGAGAACAATCTGTGGCGTTCTCTAGAGTCTGAGTGACAACAAGTCTTCCAGTCCTCTCTTTTCGATAACTTTTGCAGATGAATTTGCGTTATTGTAACAGCCGCTTACCATTGATTTTTCGTTGGCAGTGACCATTGGTCTTCACTAAAATTTGGGTGGCAAAAGTCTTCCCAAAGTCCTAGTCCTCTTTGTACTCATTCAGCGAAGGTCTGGCTAGTGCTTTCTCTCCTAGGTCTTTTTATCCTCCTTGACCCTCCTCGCGCGCACGTGCACACACACACACACACACACACACACACACACACACACACACACACACACACACACACACAGAGGATGGTAGGGGCGCAAGGGGAGGGGTAACTTACAATTATTATTATTATTATTATTATTTATTTATTTATTTACTAAGAGTTCTCATCATCAGTGACAGCTCACTCACAATAACCTGTGGTGTTCTCATAAATCTGAGTGACAACAAGTCTCCCCAGGTTTCTAGTGCTCTCCATTGCTTTCGATACCCATAACAAATAATAATGCTGCCACAACAAATGGCAACAGTCATTGGAATTCCGTAGGGGGTTTTCCCCCTAAGTTTCCAGGTTAGTGATTTCCCTCTTCGGCCTTTCCATCTTCCTTGACCTTTCACGACTATTTAGTTTGCTGGCAGCTGAGGCACCCATCACTATTTTTTTTGGGTGGGGGGGAGAGGGAGGCGCAGTTTTCTTAAAATTATCATTATTATTATTATTATTATTATTATTATTATTATTATTATTATTATGTGCTCTAAAAAGGGGAAAAAGTTATAGTCCGTTGATAAGTGCGTTATGCTAAATTGATTATGGTGAATATAGTTAAATCCTTGCTCATTTTTGCATTAAATACTAATCATTATTAATCCCTAACTTTGTATCGAACAGTAACCATAACACTTAGTTCGCTGCACTCTATCACCACAATGATCCGTACAAAATTTAAGCCAGATCAGCTGGTATTTTCCGAGAAAACTTCTAGAGTAAATGTGATAGTGTAGTGATAAATCTATATTAACCCTATTAATCCTTAACAGTGCATCGTACGGATACCATAATACTTAGCGCGTTGCACTTTATCATAACAAAGGTTTGTACAAAATTTCAGCCAGATTGGCCAAGTAGTTTAGTAGAAAAAGTGGAACGGACAGACAGACGAACAGACTACAAGAAATATAATATAGATTATTATTATTATTATTATTATTATTATTATTATTATTATTATTATTATTATTATTATTATTATTATTAAACGGCTTGTTTTCCGGTCAACGAACGTGGTGACCTTGACTGTATTGAAAGCTTTGAACTTTTGTTCCGATGGATGGCAGATGCATTTGGTCAAATCAATGGCCGACAACAGGAGAGTATCAAAGCAAAACAGAATCGATCTAATTGAGAAGGATCAATTAACAATGAGGCAGCTCTTTCTTATTGGGGGATTAAATTGTCCTAATCGACTAGACTCAGGGCGAGATTGTGGGAGGATGAGAGAGAGAGAGAGAGAGAGAGAGAGAGAGAGAGAGAGAGAGAGAAGTGGAAGACATAGAAAGAAAGATAAAAAGAAAAATGGAAAAAGGAGAAAGACAGAGTATGTTTATGTGCGTTAGAGACGGGGTGGGTTAAAGAAAAGACAAAAAACGGCGTAGGCGCATGAAAGAGAGTAATTAATCAAAGATATGCATCATATAAATCAAAGAGAGAGAGAGAACAAGTATACGGGTATGACAGAGAGAAAAAGAGAGATGGGTAAAGAAAGGGTAGGGAAGGAAGGAAGACAGCGCATGTTCGAGAGAAAGGATGGCAAGAAACGGAGAGACGGCGTATTAAATGCGCGCACGCATGTGTGTGTGTGGCGCTTAAGGGATGATAGACAGATAAAAATAACAGACAGGCAGAAAGAGAGAGCGTATTTGTTTGCGTATAAAGGAGACGGGATGTAATATGGTTGGAGAGAAGATAGGAGAGAAGAAAAAAAAAAAGAAAGAAAATATGTGAAAAAAAAAACAACAAAAAAAAAACGGGCAATGACACGAATATTCAAACTGCGCAGAAAGTCAACGTATCTCAAAGAGACAATGCTGAAACAAATTTGAATTAATCAGAGATATGCTAGGGGAGATAAACGATCCATTGAGAACTGTACAAACGACTTGGGAGATTGTAATACTTTTAATCCTTTATATCTTCTTGTCTTCTTTCATTATTTTGTTTCGATCTTTTTCTTTAAATCCCTTTCACCAATCAAGCATCATACAAAGAGTTAAAGTTGGATTTCACGAATTGAAGGCCAAGCGTAACGTAACGTAATAGGCAGCTGCAGCCGAGATTGAACTCACTACACGAGTTCGTAGTGTAATTCAAATCTTGTCCATAGCTTAATGCTTGATGCTTCGCTAGGCCTATCAAAGGTATTTTTGATCGTGACGCCATCACTAGATGAATTGCCTACCACAGATTAAGAGAGGCGCATCTATCCTCGAGAGAAGGATGGACCGCGCCAGTTTCCCAACCTGATATTTTACCTCGCAGTACATACGCCTTACCAAATGGTCATCCATCTGGTACTGGCCAGGCTGGACGTTGCTTAACTTCGGTGATCTGGCGAGACCTGGTTTGTCAACGTGATTGTGCCGTATCATGATAATTCCATGATCATTCTGCCCTACACAATGATCATGAAAACTTGTATTCTTTTGATCAAGAAAAGGCTCGAAAGTATCTGGTAATACCTTTCTTTCTTTTTTTGAAATAATTAAATACTTTAAAAGAAACTTCGTACAAACCTGTTTCTATGCAGCTTGCGGTGTCATTGGCAGGCTAAAAGAAAAGAGAAAAAATGGCTGCTACTCCGCTTTATATTTTTGCTATCTTGTTATTTGATATGCAAATGCAATGCTTCCGGTTGTGAATAAAAAGACTGATTTTTCAGAGACTCGTGCAGTTTGGATTTGGATGGTGGAGCAGAGTTACGAGTTTTGGAGTTGCGAGTTTTGGAATAGTGAGTTTTGACAGCAGAGTGTCGGATTTGAAGTAGTGAGCTTTGACGGCAATGAGTCAAATTTAACCCGGAAATTGTTACTTGGAAAGTGTAGACTATTAAATCACAGAAAACACCAGGAGACTAAATGTTTCATTGCCAATAAAATCTGCTACCAAAAATTGTTCAAACCGCATCGAGATGAAGACGAGAAAACCATTTTGTTCTGATTGTAGCAAAATGTAAAAATTCCCCATCATTACTTTTGTATATACAGAGCGATGCGAAAGTAACTCCCTATTCTAAAATGACTATAATTTATTCAAATGCTGTAATATGTTTCTCAGGGTTTTTTTTGTATGTATGTTACTTAATGTATGGTAATTAAATCTATGCTTTTTTCCAGCTCTATTATATGAATTTGGTTTTTACTTTTGAAGAGTTAATACGTTAAGTTATTAATCCCACCCAGCAAGAGTTTCTTGTAAAATCAGTTGATGCTGTTCACGGTCGATTTGAAAAGATGATGGCGAATGGTGGTGCCCATATTGAATTTTAAACAAAAGTCCATATAATATACTTTCTTTTCATATCCATTAATTGGAGAAATCATACGTCAAAATATATTATACGAAGGGCGTGCAATAAGTAATGCCCCTGACCCACTACCCATAGTAGTAGAGCAACGAAACTTGGCACAGTTATTAGTCTTTCTCTACACAGGAACCACCCAGAGTTATGCATTTCTCCCATCGTTTGATGCAGCTCTGGAGACCGTTTTTGTAGAACACCCCAGGTTGGTCCTCAAACCACGACGTGACTTCAGAAATCAAGGCTGCATCATCTGGACAACGCTTTCCTTTCAAAAACAATTTCATGGCTGGGAAGAAGCGAAAGTCAGAGGGTACAAGATCAGGAGAGTAGGGAGGATGGGGAGGATTTCATAACCACACGCCCGTGCTTTTGATCTGGCGACATACGACTTGTGGACCGGAGCGTTGTCCTGCAGGAGGAGGGTACCTTTGCTTATTTTGCCCCGCCTCTTGATTTTGATAGCTTCCCTTAATTTCCTCAAAAGTGAAGCATAATAGGTTCCTGTAATTATGGTACCCTTTGCCATGAAATCAGTCATCATTACTCCGTCCTGGTCCCAGAAAACTGTGAGCATGACCTTGCCAGCGGAGGGCTGCACCCTTGCCTCCTTTGGAGGTGGTGAGTCCAAGTGCTTCCACTGCATTGACTGGGCTTTGGTCTCTGGATCATAGTGATAGACCCAAGTTTTACCCTGTGTAATCAGTCTTTTGAAAAACTTCGACTCATCTCCTTGGCACATCTCCAAATTCATCCTCGAGCACTCAACGCATTCTCACTTCTGGAATGGTGTGAGCAACCTGGGAATCCATCTAGCAGACAACTTATGCATATGCAAATGGTCATGAATGATAGTTTCCACATACCCTGTACTAATCTTGACATCTTGGGCTATTTGGCGAATAGTAATGCACCGATCTTCCAAAATGGCGGCATCAACTTGACGGACAGATGCCTCATCAATGGCAGAAGGGGGCGACCAGGTCTGGGAGCTGTTTCCACAGACTTCCGGACATGTTTGAATTCACGATGCCAGCATTTTACAAGGTCATATGATGGGGCATTATCACCATAAGTTTCTTTCATTTCATCAAAAGTCTCTTGTGGTGTGCGTCCTTTCAAATACAAAAACCGGACCACTGTTTGACATTCAACAGGCTCCATTTCACACCTGACTCAGTTCAAACACCTGTAAAACAGAAATCACGATTAGTTCAGAGCTGTAATTTGCAACATAACCCCTAGAGATATAAACCATTGCACATGCAAAATTTCAGCTAGATCAGACAACTGGAAGTGGGTCAGGGGCATTACTTATTGCACGCCCCTCGTAGTTATTTTAGAATAGGGAGTTACTTTCGGATCACTGTATATTTATTTGTAAATAAAATTTCATCAAAAGTCAACTCATGAAGTGAATGCGGTATTTTGGTGAAAGAATCTAGGTAAGAATAAGCTAAAGTTTTGTTGTAAAAAAGAATGACACCCCCCATCCTCCAATAATAAACAGGGTGCAATATCTAAGTTTGATGAATTATTTTAACTAAATAAATTGTCCTTTTTGCTAAGAGCGCAGTTTAGTATTCGTTTTGATACTATACTTTATCTTTCCTGTCTTCGGTCAGTGGAGAAAAATACTTTTATGCTGAGACAATTAATTTTTTTTTTAATTCAGAGTGCCTCTTTTAGAGTAACTGGATTTTCCTCAGATTAAAAACTCGACCTTGTCTACCTCTGCCTTCGCAGGGAGGAAAATAAATAGGAAAAAAATAAGATTATTTTAGCCAAATAGTTCTATTAGGATTATTAGGACTACTGTCCTCATCTTGAGTGTTATTCTTACAACGTTTCGTCCGATGCAGCCTCCGGCCTTCTTCAGATGTATCTTGTCGAACTCTTAAACCTTTCTGTCGAACTATGGTATCGCTATGGAGCTTCAAAATACTTTATCTAACCCACGAGAGTATCATGCTGTCATTTCGCTGATCATGATTGAGTAGAAGTCTTAAGTAATTCGTAATTGTATTTGCCGCTGAGTGTTTTACGAGGAGGTTCCAGAGATTGGAGCTCAGTCGGGCTTCTTATATGGAAATACTGATAGAGTAGAGAAAGACTAGCAATATCTCTTCTGAGAACAAAGCTGTATAGAATAGATATCATGCCCCCACTAGATTGTGATGTCTATTCTGAGTTTTGTTAAGAGAGTATAAGAATGCTTCAAGCGGCATCTCCCAGGGTGTGGCAGCAGTACTCTGTCTTAAGACGTATTTGACAAAGAAAATAAGCTATAATCCACTTTAATGAGTCCAAAATAAACAAGCTAATACAAAATAATAGTATTTTTATGAAATACTAGAAGACCTATCTTGTAACGTAATCCCCCATTTAGGAGCTTTAGAACTACGCTGAGATAGCTTATCATTCCCGGATGACGCCAGATAACCCAAGGATTTAAGATGGAGAAGATAAATATATATATTTTATTTCATGTCAAAATAGATATTGTTGGAAACCAGAGAAATATATTTTTATAGCTAAAAGTTGATGACAGGAAATTTCACTTATAACATTGTCTGGCCTTAAATGAACTCAAGGTCAGATGTCAGAATTGACATCTGGCCTTGGAAATAGTGAGAATTAGTAATTCAGATTTCAGGTATGGGAATTGTGCCCACCCAGGGACCTGGAGCTTCGATTTCGTAGCGATTTCGTGGCGATTTCGTGGCGAAATCTTATTGGCTGGAGGAAGTTTCCACCCCATCCACATACCTTACTATATATACGACTGTCATGCGAAAATTAGTCAGTTACAATTGAGTTGGAAGTTGAGTTGCAGATTGCTTGTGGAGTTCGAGAAGAACAGACCGTATAGAGACGTGAACCCTCCACCTTCCTCATCCAACCGTCTGTCGCTGTCTGTGAAGAGATTTGAGATTGTGAAAAAGAACTTACAAAAAACTGAGTGATATTGTAAAAACATTTGTACATAATTTTAGTAAGCTTCCACGAATAATGAATTAATGTTGATATTTTGCTAATTAGTTTATACATTCGTTTTTGTTTCCTTTTTCTGTAGTTTTTTTTACAAAGAAGTCACCACTTATCAAGGCCCGGAGGCCACTCGGGGATAAGGGTTATTGCGTGTACAGTAATCAATGGGACAAAATCGTAGTAATCGCTAGTAATGGAGATCTGATGAAGTGTCTTACTTAAGGAGGCGGTTCATCAGGAATTTGTTTATGTTGGACTTGAAGACATCCAAGTTGTAGTCAGGTGGGAAAATGGCAAACGGAAGAGAGTTCCACAGGCGTGCATTTCTAAGAAAGAAGCTTTGTTCATGGAATATATATTTTGATTTAGGCACACATAAAGAGTGGGGATAATTACTGAAAGTGGTTTCAGCTAGACGGGTGTTTTCGTGAAAGCTTGGCGAGGGGGAACCAGAGATTGGAGCTAAGACGAGCACTTCCCATGGAAATAACGATAAAACAACGACAGACTCGCAACGTCCCTTCTGTGGGAGAGAGGTTGCAGAGAAGAGAAAAGAGCACCCTCCACTAGACTACGAAGTCTATTTTGTACTCTGTCAAGGCAGGATAGGCTGTTTTAGCGGCCCATGCCCAGATATGGCAGGAGTACTCCATCCTTGGACGTACTTGGCTTTTATATAGATAGAGAATTGCAACAGCAGTGAGATATCTACTGGAGCGGTAGAAGGATCCCACCATCTTTCCAGCGACCTTGGCAACAGATTTGATGTACGTGTTCCATTTCAGATCAGGACTAAATGTCAATCCCAGAAGCTTGTCAAAACATGGAGCCTCCCCAAGACGAGAGCCATCCATTTCAATTGATGCCAGAAGGGGACCTGAGCGTTGATTATGTAAAGATAGAAGCTTGGTTTTAGATGCATTAAAAATAACAAGCCACCTCTTCCCCCATTGTACCACGCGCTCAAGATGAGAGGAGAGAGAATCAGAGAGAACTTTGTCATTTACGGCCTTTGATGTGTTGCCATAAATGGTCGTGCCATCAGCATAGATGTCAACGAATGATTTAAGTATGTGTTTTGGGAGATCATTGATGTAGATCAGGAAGAAAGTTGGGTCCAGTATGAACCCTTGAAGGACACCAGCATTAATACTGTGGGCCTCTGATTTCTGCCCATCAACCACTACTATTATCAGCCTATCAGAGAGAAATGATTTAATAACTGAGAAAACATTTCCAGTTATACCATAGCTGGATATCTTGTGAAGTAGGTCTTTATGCCATACCTTATCGGAGGCCTTTGATATGTCAAGGGCAATTGCCCTAGAAACAAACAATTGTTTAGCTTAGAGATAAAATAGTTTCAAGAAAAGAATGTGCGTTGTCAATTCTGTTATGAAAATTCAATTGAAAGAATGCAACTACAAGATAATTTAATAAACATGTTTTTAACATATTGGAAATATAGGTTACTGGGAATATAGGTTAAAATTCCTTTTGTAAATAAAGGAAAAAGGTTTGGACACGCATTTCCAGAACACGTGAAAGAAGACACATGTTCTAACATGTGTATGACGTCATGGAAAATGGGAAGTTGTCGATATAGAGAAACTTTAGAGTTAAGCAGTCACTTTTGAAACTTAATATGTGAAGCTTTGAATTCTTGATGATGAAAACCATGACCGGTCGGGAGAAGAAATAAACCCATCATGTGTTTTTATAAACGTCGTCTTTGTGTTGTAATTCTACCAAAAGGTAAAGTGAAAATTGTTATATATGTCTTATGTATATCATGTGGTTTAAAATGTCTTTACATACACATCTTACATACACAATATGAACACTAAGACTGTCTCAACACTATCTCCTCACTCAAAGAGCTTCTATTACACATCTAAGTATGAACTTTTTATATATATGAATCTCTTTATAAAACGAACAATCTCTTACAACATCTCTCTCTCTCTCTCTCTTAGTCTTACAACCTCTCTCTCTAAGACACAACAACAAACTCTCAATAAGACTCGCTAAGCATCCCTCTTAATAAGACTTAACAACGAACAATATAACAACAACAAGAACAATAATAATAATAATAATGAACTATATAACAAACACGATTTGGTGCCCGTTGAGCAGTTTGCATCAACGATGCAAAACCGAACCTGGGGTATATACAATAAATACAATTTCGAGCCGTAGCGACCTGACCACCCATCAAGGGTGAGTTTTAAAAAAAGAGATAAAACTTCGGAACCACGGAAAAAAAAGAAGCACAACGTTTAAAAGGGTCCAAGATAATTAAAAATAAATAAATAAATAAATAATACCACGAAAAAAAACAACAAAAAATCACGCGATCACAGAAATACGAACAAAAAGAAAAAAATTTTGAACACACACGCACACAGAAAACTAAAGTTTACAAGAAAATATTAAAAAAGAAAAAAAAGGCCGATATGCCGTAATGAATGATAAAAGAGATACGGTCAGTTAAAAAAAATACCCACGAATATTTCATTCATGAATAAAATAAAAACACGGCCGCACACAAATAGAAAATAGGACAGTGTGTCATTCATAAAAATGCGTGTTAATGTCTGAATTGAGTTAAAACTGTCAATCATAATAAATAACAATTTAGCGTCAAAAGTCGAAAGTACATTTAAAATTCTCGAGTATTAAAAGGAAGAATTAATAAATAAATAAAATAAAATACACTATAGCAAAAAAGAAGGATGCAGAAATGAAAATCAAATTTATGCATTGTAAATAATTTTCGGCTTTTTAGTGTGTTTTAATTGTTCTGGTCTTTGAAGAAGGGGCAATTTTTTGTTTTGTGTCAACGGACTTTTGAAATGTATAATATAACGGATCTTTATTATTTTTTTGTGTTTTGCTGCAAAATGTTTAAAATGTATTAAGGTATTTTCTTTTGAAAATGCGTTTATGTTGAACCATATTGTAATGTAAATGTTATTGTTTTCACAGCAAGAATTCAAAGTCATCAGTACATTAGTCATCAGTACATTATATTCAAACAGTCTAGGAGAAAATAAAACTAGTTAAGACGTATGATTGGCTTACAGATTCAGTTAGAATTTTAGAAGGGGGACAAGAATTAAAATTACGTAAACGGGTATTTAGAGAGTTTTTAGATGTGATAAGCGGCAAGAAAGATGTTTTTTTTTAGCATTTGTTTTTTTGTTGTTTTTTTTAGAGATCATATAATTTTTTTCCAAGAAAAGTGACTTGGTAGGGATTGATAAGCACTAGATGTGCCCCTATACGAAAAATTTGGGAACCTGGTAAATTAAGTGCTTAAAATAAGCTGGTTGCACGTAACGACTCCAAGCAAGTGGTAAGACTTGGCTTAATTAATAAACAGGCGTTGGAAAGAATACGAAAATTCTTAAGGGGACCAGTAAACCGATGATAGGTAGTCCCGAGGCAATCACATATAGCTTAATGAAGTAAGAGACAGGCGAAATATGCCGTAGATTACGTAAGAAAGATATAACCTTGTATTTTTTTTAGAGATGCATGAATGTGGGATATATCTGCTGGACCTTGGAAGCTCTGGTGAGAGAAAAGAAAAATCACAAAAAATCGGGCAATTAGATAGAATTTAGTGCGCAATTAAGGTGTTGTAGCGCAAAAGGTGTTAGTTAGTTAGGGGTGATATTTCTAAATCCTCGTCGAAGTTTCAAGAATCCAAGCACGGAAATCCGAGTGAATCCGTATGAGAGAAAAAAGGTATATCTTGATAGTTAAAGCCAACCAAGAAGATTGGTTATGAGCTTTGGTATGTCCCGTATAAGATAGTTATAGAAAAAAAAGCAAAGCCATACTTGATAAGACTAACCATGCGGAAAGAGACGATCAGGACACTTTTGAGACGAAGGGAATCGTCCATTTCAAGGGAGGTGGAAACCTCTAGTCTGCGGCATATGGGTGGCTGGAAAGTAGCTGATGTGAATCATAGGTAAAGACCCTACACCCATAAAGTAAATACCAAGAAGATCAGAAAGGTTCTGATCTTATAAAAATATAATAATTGTGAAGTCGGCCGAGGAAAGCTGACTGAAGGAGATTTTTTTAGCCTGATCTTTCCTAGCGTGAGGTTGTGTAGATGTAAAAAAAAATGTACTAAATTTAAAAATGCATACATTTTTTCTTGTGAAATATGGAAGGGAGGGATGTTACATAATGAGGGCTGTCCCCTTTTCATGTAAGTATAGAAATAGAGAGATTTAGTTAAAATGAAAATGAAATAGAATAGACGAAATTCGAACCTCGTAATTTAGGTTTAGAAATAGATTACGAGAGAGAATTAGCAATGGAATCTGAAAACAAACCATTGTTTCGCTTAGAGATAAAATAGTTTCAAGAAAAGAATGTGCGTTGTCAATTCTGTTATGAAAATTCAATTGAAAGAATGCAACTACAAGATGATTTAATAAACATGTTTTTAACATATTGGAAATATAGGTTACTGGGAATATAGGTTAAAATTCCTTTTGTAAACAAAGGAAAAAGTTTTGGACACGCATTTCCAGAACACGTGAAAGAAGACACATGTTCTAACATGTGTAATGACGTCATGGAAAATGGGAAGTTGTCGATATAGAGAAACTTTAGAGTTAAGCAGAGAGAAACGGAAGGAGAGTCAGAGGGAGTTTGAGGACGACAGACGATAGTCTGCAGTTGGGATTCGAACGTCTAGAAGCGAGACGGTAACTTTTGAAACTTAATATGTGAAGCTTTGAATTCTTGATGATGAAAACCACGACCGGTCGGGAGAAGAAATAAACCCACCATGTGGTTTTATAAACGTCGTCTTTGTGTTGTAATTCTACCAAAAGGTAAAGTGAAAATTGTTATATATGACTTATGTATATCATGTGGTTTAAAATGTCTTTACATACACATCTTACATACACAATATGAACACTAAGACTGTCTCAACACTATCTCCTCACTCAAAGAGCTTCTATTACACATCTAAGTATGAACTTTTTATATATATGAATCTCTTTATAACACGGACAATATCTCATACAACAACATCCCTCAACAACATCACTTGTAATAAGACTCTCTCTTAATAAGACTCTCTAATCATCACTTTTAATAAGATTTAATAACAATAACAAAAACAAGTTTAATAAGACTCCTATATATAACACTCATGACACTAAGAGGGAGATGACCTGTCAACTGAATTCTTAAATACAGGGCATACTGATGAGATTTTCCAGGGTGCTGGGAAGCAATTCTCCTTAAGACAACGCTTAAACAGTTTTGTAAGTAGGAGGGCAAGTTCTGGTTGAAGCTTTTTCAACACTATAATTGGAATGCCGTCAGGGCCAGTTGCTTTACTGGAATCAAGGTTCTTGATTAGCTTGGCGACCACAGATATTTGTATGTTACACAGTTACGTTATTCATTTCTTTACACAACTATTGCTACTACGACTTCAGTCATTTTTTTCTTCTTTATTTGCGTCATTTTCCTTTACTACTACTTTTCGTTTCATTAGCAGCTCTTTACGTTATATAAAACATGCGATGTGCAAGCAAGCAAGCTTATCAGAGTTTTATCATTATATAGATTAAAATTATCTAAGTTAAAATAACGTTACATTTATCAGCTACACACTACTAGTTGGTTTGTCATAGGTTTGCATTGCTTTCTATTGTTCAACCACATGCTCCCAAAGGTGTGTGTTGTGGATTTCTTCTCCTTAATCTACTCTTCTGGCCCGGATTTGCGACTGCCAACAAGTATATAAAAAGAATAATACAATTCAAAACACAAACTCCAACACAATAGATATTTGTTTTGCACTCTGAGTGAAAACGATCCTCTAAACGCTAACGTCCGTATCTTAGCTTTCTGTCGTGGCCGTGTTCGTCGGTTTACGTCATCTTATCTCAGCCTCCTAAACTTTCCCGCAACATGGCCCAAGCCGCAACCTGCCGCCCACCGCTCAAACTCAAGACTGTTTGTAAACTGTCCGTAACTGTCGTAACCATTCCCAAACTCATTGCCACTTCTAAAACTCTAACCCTAAACTAACATAATATATCGATTCGTATATCCAATCTTTTGTCCTAGTTCTTGCGACACTTTGATTAACAATCCTATTTCAGCTGCCCTTTGTGTGCCTTGATGAACAACTTCCTCCTCATTGTCCCTCTACTAATATTATTTGTTCTACTTAACAATTTATTTTCTCATTTGTGATAGTTTTTTCCCTATTTTTTCTTTACTTGGAAGAGGAACGTCGATAGTATCACGCCAATACCAAGAAATGGTTTTTGAGATGCGCCTATTCAATCAGCGCGTTTAGCGAAAGTTAAACATGACAGACAGACGGGCAAACGGACTAATCAACTGATACAGACATTCTCTAATAAAGATTTGTAGATATCTATAAAAATGATATTTAAAACTTAAGTGCGGCAGAGTCACGAAAACGCTATCGCAAACAGAAATTCGCCAAAAAGGTCAGGCGGGGTTTGAAAAAAAAAACCCAGAGCACTAAAGCCTATAACACTTGCATCAACAGCGTCTTGGCATTATTTAGTTAATATTAAACTAACCTATTCTCAAAGAGAGATGGTAAAACCTGGAAGAGTAAACTTTCTAGAACTGAACAGAACCATACTTTAGCCCAATAGCAACAAGGTCTCTCTATTCGACTGAATGTCTAGGACTTATCCCCGACTGGTATGGCCACCTATTCAACCTGCATCAGGACCAACAGACAAAGCCTCCCATACAATTGCAAGGACACCTTTTAAAACTCGACCTGTCAGCTGTTGCTGTCAGATGACGCATGCTTAACGTGTAGCTATGATCTCGGTAACAGATTTTCGGGGGTAGAGAAGGAAGAAAGTAGACGAAAGTTCCGGTTGACGCTTGTGCAGTGCATCACATAGCAATGACGGGTGGGTGCGCACGCACACGCGCGTGCGCGTGTGTGTGTAAGAGAGAGAGAGAGAGAGAGAGAGAGAGAGAGAGAGAGAGAGAGAATACCTGTCCCAGGATAGGTAAAATTAATTCCTTGAAAAGAACAATTTTGCACTATTTTTTTTTGTCTTCTTGTGAAAATTAAAGTCACAATGTAATGATACTAGATCTTAAGTTTGAAATCTATTATTCTAATTTGGATCAAAATCCATTGCATGATTTTGGTTCTAGAAAATGTCTAAAATTTTAAGTTTAAGTTTAAGATGTCTTAGAAGAAATTGAATGCAAATAATTTTCAAATTAAACGCTATTCCCATGTTATGCCCTCTAAAATTCTTCCAAGTAAATTAAAATTTGGAGAATATTCATTCATTGATGTCTAATGCTTATTTTTTTTTTAAAGGTATCTGTATTTTTACAAAGGATTTCGGGCATCTTTTTACCCTCTGCATAAAACTAAATCAAACTAAATATAGTCCGCATAGACGCCTTACGCTTAGCACCTATGTTCCATAAACTGGACCTCATTTTCCATTTTCAGGATAATAAAAGACATTCCTTAGTCTGCTGTTAACACCATCATGCGCATTTGAAATTTTTGTGAGAATTTTTCTCGTTAAAATCACATGAAACATTTTTTTCAATTTTGTTATTTTCTAGTGAAAATATTGAATAAACAATATTAAATTCAATGGTAATATTGATAGCTCGAGAAATGAATGTTTCTTCGAGTTATATTGATTTAATTAATACAGACTTTAGGGGCTTTTTTGAAATGTTTAAAAAAATTTATCCTAAAAATCTACAGTGCTTTGTTTTTTATATGAAAAAGCAAACATAACTTCATATTTCTTTTTTGGGGGACTTAAAACTTTAACTTTGGCATTTTTGTTTACAAAAGTAATATAGCTTCCCTAAAATTTTAAAAATATAATGAATTCATTATATTTTCTGATTTTTAATTAGTAAATACTGAAAAACTCATTAAAATTCGTTGATTTCCTGAATTTTGGTGAATTTTTGAATGAAGGGAGGGAGTTAAAACTTTTTATGAATTTTTGGTATCGGCCATTCATTTTGCACGCACCTATTTATATAAATAGAACTATGTTCAATCTATTTGAGACACGGGAACCACCGGATAGATCAGTTATAAATCGATATTCTAATAATTAAACTCTGTTTTCTTTGTTGCTAACATCTTTTCTTTTTATATCTTTTATGGTTGCGAGAATTGCCTATGTCAATTTTCTCATTACCGTAGCAAGATAAAAGAAAATGTCATTCTTATTTTCATTTCAATTTTTCCAAGTCCTTATAAAAGTATATTACGTCGTTTAAAGCTGTAACAGGGGCGCACCTCGTTTAATCTATACATAAATAACTTTCGTTTATTCTTTTTTATTTATTTATTTATTTATTTATTTATTTATTTATTGGTGGTGGTGATGGTGGGGTCACCACTTGACGAGGCTAAAAATCACTCAAGGATAAGGGTTCTTTTGACTCTTGATTGGATGGTGGAATAGTACGAAGAAAGGATCAAAATTTACGATTAATTTACAGGATGCCTCGAGAGATATTTGTTGATATTAAACTTGAAAACGATCATGTTGTAGTTTGCAAGGAGACATTTTCGCAGTAACGTGTTCCAGAAGTGGGAAGTACTTAAAAACAATCTTTTTTCGCGGAAGTTCCATTTGATTCAAGATGCAAAGAGAAAGAAAGGGCATTTCTTTTCAGTATTAACAAAAAGACAAGCTCTTATGGAGGGAGTGACAGAGCTTTTGAATATCAATTTAGCACCTGCCATAGAAATGCCTGACGAAGCAGGAAAAGACGAGCAACGTCTCTTCCGTGAGAAATAGACAGAATGGAAGATACTATATCCTACTAGATTGCGAAATCAATTTCACACTCTATCATGACAAGAAAGAATGCAATGAGTGATACCTCTCCAGATATAAAAAAATTACACCATCTTGGACCGAACGCGAATCTCTTAGAGGCAGAGGGTCACACTAGAAGCTAGGTACTTTCTGGAGTGGTAATTTGATCGAAGCATTTTCTGCAACCATAACAATATATTTGATGTAAACCTTACGTTTTCACATCTAGAGTGAAAGTCAGTCCTAAGAGCTTGCCAAAGTAAAGGACTATTTGAGAGAGAGAGAGAGAGAGAGAGAGAGAGAGAGAGAGAGAGAGAGAGGGAGTATTGCCGTCACATCTGGGTAGGAGCTGCTAGGAAGACCTCATCCTTTCTTGACAGAGTTCAGAATAGACTTCGTAATCTAGTGGGGGGTTCCCTTTTCTCTTCCCTGCAACCTCTTTCTCGCAGAAGAGACGCTGCAAGCCTGTCTCTGTTTTAGCGTTATTTTCATGGCAAGTGCTCGCCTGAGCTCCAATCTATGGTCTTTCCTCGCGAAACATTCACGAAAAACAATAGTTTGGCTGTAAACACTATCAATAACTTATCCCACTCTTTATCTGTGCCTAAACCTAAATGTAGATTCCATGAAGAAAGCTTCTTTCTTAGAACTGCATACCCATGGAACTCTCTTCCGTTTACCTGCTTTCCGGCTGTCTGCAATATGACCGTCTTCAAGTCCAATGTAAACAAGTTCTTTATGAGCCGTTCTCCTTAAGTAGTCCAATTTACCAAATTTACACCTCTAGCGATTACTATGGTATTGTCCTTATGACCAATGTACAATCTTTAACAGTTATCCTAGAGTGGCCTCTGGGCCTTGATACGTAGTGGTGGTTACTTTGTAAGAGAGAGAGAGAGAGAGAGAGAGAGAGAGAGAGAGAGAGAGAGAGAGAGGGGGAGAGTTCGTTTTTATCTGAGGCAAAACGAGATTTCAGACGTTTGAAGTAAAAGGAAATACATTTGTTTTAAGAGATAACAGGCAACCTCTTCCTTATTGTACCACTCGTTGCAAAGCAAGAAGATCATTAGCAAGGGTTTGATCATCAATGTTCGTCGAAGTGCTGCCATAGACAGTTATGGCGTCAGCAAATTATCCTATAATATGATTTTATTAAAATTCGCGTAATGCGTATTTTACCGGACTATTCTGCATAAAACGTGCATTTTTTTAACAAATGCAATATACGTCTTTTTTTTTTTTTTTAGCTCGATTGAAACTGATCAGTAGATATTATGTATAGGATCATTGTAAGACGGAATTCTTTTTAGTCTTTATAAAACGCACACATACCAAGACGTTGCTGCTGTTGAGCGTCACTCATTCATTTCGAATGAATCAAATGATTCTATTGTTGGCATTAGTTTCCCCAATATCTTTCTAGTTAGAATTCTTTCTATAAATTCATCGGTTACTTACATGAGGGGCCACATGAAGGTTGCCAACATCCCCAAAACAAAAATTTAAAAATAATTTTCTTTATTTTATTTGAAATTTTTACAAGAATTTATAAAATTATATAAAACAGTGTCTTCAATAATTAAAAAAAAAATGAAAATAATTTCAATAATTCTTTATTAAAGTAATTAATTCGTACTTAAAGTGTCGAATAAAAATAAATAAAATAATAAAAAATAAATAAATAAAAGAAATATCGGGGGGAAAACGTAATTTAAAAAATAAAAGAGTACACGTATAGGGGAGGTTAAGGCGTTTTTTGTTTTTTGTTTTTTCTTATAAAAAAATGCCTGAATAGCTAAATCTCTTTTGTTAGAAAGGGGTGTGTAGAGAATAAGAGATTAGAAGACATCATCCCCCACTAGATTGCAAAGTTGATATGTGTTTGTGCTTTGCATGTGAGTGTTTTTACGTGTGTTCGTATGCCGTTTTATACGGCGGCCATCTTTAGGAATTTCAAAGTAGAACTCGTAAAAATCATGTAGAATTCCAAGGCCACCGCGAGCACTTAACAGCCGGAAGACTACGAACTGGGTTGCCAATTGTATATATTTGGATTCTTGTCATTCGTCAAACACCCCCCCCCCCGATCTTCTCACCCTATCCACCTATCACCTGTCCATCTAAACAGAAGATACCCCTCACTTGTTAGTTCCCTTCGGAACAGATTTTGTAAAAGTATACTTTTTATTATTTATTTATTTATTTATTTATTGCCGCCCGAAGAACGCAACACCTACCTGATCGCCCCACTCAAGTGCGACGCCACGTGATTTTCTCTCTTTCTTTGATGGCTAATTCTTAACAAGCTTTCACTTTTATCACTTTTACTCCAACTTTCTTTGATTGCAACGTTACAGCCATTCTACCTACAAAGATTCGCATTACGATCTGTTGCTGGCGTTTCTTTCTTCTTAACAGACGTCAGCGTAACTCTATAAGAGAGTCCGTCGGTCGGACCGTCACGGTTACTTTCAAATAGCTAAACTCGTAGTTCACTATGATAATGCAGGGAAATGCAGAGATTAAACCATTCCTGTAATGACCTGTTCCTTGTTGATTGCGGTGTAATGCTGATTCTGTGAAGTTCTAGGTGGTTCACCCTCCTAGGTTTTGCTTTCTCTGTTTGAGAAGGGGTTAGTTTATTGCTAATCGCCCGAGACGCTTCTACTGGGAAATGCCAACAGAGCTGCCCGGGCACCTTTGCAGGGTCCGAGTGTTCCTCCCCAGGAGTGCTAATATTTTAATCCCACTTTCTGACCGCAGTCTCGCATTTTTCGAAGTGAGAGAGAAATTAATACCTTTACTATGTTTATGCAATTCTTATTGCAACGTACTTAGAAAAGGGCGTTATTAACCTGACATAGTGATATGGGACAAGAAGGAAGAAGTTAGTGTCCCTCAATGATGAAGGTTAAACAGAACTGAGAGGAAAAAGTTAACGAAATACCAAGGTCTTATGTACAACATGGAAAGAAATTGGAATCTTAGGAAGATTTCCACAATTCCAGTAAGTATAGGAGCAACCGGATTCGTGAAAAAGAATTTAAAAAACTACCTGGCAAATATACCTCTTGAACCATGTGTAAGAGAAACAATTTCACTTAAAACGACGATTAGAATCTTAAAAAGATCTCTCGGTTGATATGTATAAGATAACAGATGAATGTCTGGCATCCGGCAGAATGCCCCATCATTAGCTAAACAAAGTCATAAGAAAATAAAATAAAAATTAAATAAGGGACAAGGGAACTAGTTTAATAAATAAATTCTTATTTACTTGCCTTTTTTGCGAGGGTAATGTTAGACACAAGGTCAAGGTGCGGTGAGGTACTCTGGATTGGGCTAAAATAAAAATTTTTTCACTTGAAATAATTTCTCAGTCACTGACCAAGGATGGATAATAGAAAGTGTAGCATCAGAACAGATACTACACTTTATCATCCCCCTCATTATAGTTGTCTTTGGGAGTCAGTGCAGTATATATTCCTTCACCATCATACAGTCATCACAAGTTAGCAAAAATATGCGACTGGGGGTAATATTTGCTAATATGGGGCGATAATTCAGATCCAAGAGAGATTACCTCCCAATCTCCCATCGAGAGATAATTCATACAGAATTTAAATATTGTTGAAATTAACAAAGATTGACATAACTCTATTTATATATACATATACATTACTTTTGGAACGCCTCCCGTATAAATATATATATATATATATATATATATATATATATATATATATATATATATATATATATATATATATATATATATATTCAACAAATTTACAGTAGGTTTTCGTTATTTTTTATTTATTGTAACTTTCCGAAAATGAGTAAATACTTGTGTGTCTAACCCTATTAACATGGTATCTTTAAAGAAAAAAGCAATATATATATATATATATATATATATATATATATATATATATATATATGTACATACATATATATACATACATATATATATACATATGTATATACATACACATATATATACATATGTATATACATATATATATGCATATGTACATACATAGTTCCAATCTAAATATAAATGACTGCAATTTTGAATGCTACAAACATAAAATAGTGAAGAAGAATTTTATTCGAATTATTCACGCTGACGTCAAAGCTGCCAAATCGTAATTGGTTTGATATTTCGAAATGAAAGGAACTAAAAATGATGAACTTAATTGGAATTTCTTACAATTTGAATACTTTTAAAAGAAGGAAAACTAGTTAAATTTTCTAAAAGAACAAACCCCGAGTATTCGTAAGATACGTCCATTGAATCTGTGCGATTAGCAATAACGAAAATGCTATGGCAAATTTAAGTTCGCCCGATAAAAAGACGGACAACGCCTCTATTAGATATTTGAGGACGCATATGAAATAATATTTTTTCCCAAAGCGAAATGCAAGTTGTTTTAGATTATATGATTCCAGTCATCAATCGGGGCACCTGTCGTAGTTGAAACTTTATACGTTCGCCTCGCAAAGAGAGTTTTTTTTCAATGCGTACTCCATACTTATGTAAAACATTTGTTTCCTTTAGTGAGTCTGTTTTACGTCATATCCACCGTTGGGTGTTATTCAATGTCGAAATTCAACACGGATAACGACTATTATATATATATATATATATATATATATATATATATATATATATATATATATATATATATATATATATATATATATATATATATATATATATATGTATATATCCGACGTTGCCCGATCGTAAGATATGCTTACATATGATAATATAATTCATGCATATTGCATATTTATTATTATAGAGATTATTCTTTATTGATTACTATATCGAACCTAATAAATTGCAGTGAGATCAAAACAGTATATATATATATATATATATATATATATATATATATATATATATATATGACTTAGATGCCATCAGCTAGAATCGAACCGAAAACTTATAGCTATCCACCCTTTTTCCTTAGCCACGCCCATATGCGCGTGCGCGCACACACACACACACACACACACACACACATATATATATATATATATATATATATATATATATATAAATTCACTTGTCATTCCGTTTTTAAAAGATGGAATCGCCTGATTTTCAAGGACAAAATGCAAGCAAACAAGCAAAGTCCACAGAGCTTCTTTTTTTTTAATTTTAATTCTTTTTAATCAATTTTCACCCCAAACAAAGCACAGTACCATTCTGAAGTAGGGGGCTACTATCGGGGATATAAGTTGCAGAGGCATTATGAAGGGAGATGAGTAGAAAGATGTTTGTTCACATTACACTTGAACTTCTGCATGTCAGTACAGTTGGGAAAGCAGAATCCTGGAAGAGAGTTCCAAAGTCTAACAGCTCTGGGGAAGAAACTATTGAAGTAAAAGGCTTTCTTACACCTAGGGATCTCTCTTGTGAAGGGGTGGGACTTTTCGGGTTTGTCAGGGTGTAGTCGCGTCGAGGGGATACAAGTGCTTGTAGTTTATCAGAGCATTCACCATTAAAATACTTGTAAAACAGGCAGAGGGATGCAACATTTCGTTGGTGGGACAGAGGTTGAAGCTTAGATGACAGTTCAGGACCTATCAGGTTGGCGCCTCTCTTTTGAACCCTGTCCAGGAGTGAGAGACAAGCAGCAGATGCACCAGCCCAAATGTGACAACAGTACTCCATACATGGGCGAATTGTGGCCTTATACAGGTACGGGATACTTTCAGGCATAAGTAGTCTTTTAGCACGGTAGAGAGAGCCCACCTTCTTCGCAGCAGCTTTGACAATACTCTCAATGTATCTATTCCAGTCAATGTTCCCTTTAAACGTTACGTTGAGGAGTTTAGAGGAAGTACTTTCAGGTAATGTGTTCTAATGTACTTTTTATATGTTTGTTGTTTAGTACGTTACGGTCTTTTATGAACGTGTAGCGACGTGTAACTGCTTATGTAAAACAAATAAAACGTATACCTCGCTCTACTTCGGTATTGCGCACTCTTGTATTAATCTCGTTAAATATTCATTGGTTGCTTCACGTTTTGAAAATATTAACCTGGTATTATATATATATATATATATATATATATATATATATATATATATATATATATATATATATATATATATGTATGTGTGTGTGTGTGTGTGTGTGTGTGTGCTACTTTAATTAAAGCTAGGGTAAAAGCCTGTCAGCCATATACAAGTAACATTATGTATTTTGCAAATCATTTTTACTCTTAACTATAAATGAAAGCATATTACCTCAGACTGACTCATTTGACATAAAGATAAGAGTATTAGCTCATGAGCCGGGTTCAATTCTCGGTTGAATCATAACAAAGGCTTTAAAAATTGATACTTGATCCCACCCCCCTCCAGCCAAATAAGGTGTGGATCAAGGATAAGTGGAGTAATCCTAAGAATAGAATATCGCCATCCCCTATAGTGAAAAGAGAGCCTTCGGATCGCCTTCGACTACGATCCACTACGTTACTCTGTTGTTAATGCTGAGTAATATGTAACAGAAACATTTCGATTATCCGGATTTCGAATTGAACATGTTGACCGTGACTCATACATTTCTTATATCTTGTCTATATAATACAGCTGTCAATTATCTACTTATTAACAATGCTTTGAAAATTATTTGTTTGAAACAATTAATATGAAATGCGCGCACCAGATGTTAAGAGAACCGAAGTCTTTATCAATTGAGCCGTGGCGAGCTTTCATATTGAAACGATCAACGATTTTGACAATTTTTTTCCATTCATACGCAACTAATTGACATTTTATTAATGAATCTGGTTCAAATTTTTTTTTTTTTTAAATAAATAAATAAAATAAAATACCAATTCATTATATATGTACTGGCGTGGATACCGGCGTTGCTCTAGAGCCATGGTTCTTAACCGGGTTGCATGTGGACCTCCACGGTACATGTAACGTTAGTACCTATTTACAATGCCTCCCCACAGGACAGAGTTAGACACCAGGGTCGTTTTTTAACGTGGGGAAAAGGCACAAAAATAAAAATTATCTCAGTCGTGAAGGATTTCTCCTCCACTGAAAGAGAACGAGAAATGGAAATGCCGCATCTGAAGAACAGATATTACACTTTGATCTTGGCCAAAAGGCCAAACGTTAGTATGGGTTCAGTTTTCCTTCAAAATAAAATGCTGATACAAGTTCTTTAGTTTCCTTTTTATTAATGAAAAATAAACTAAGCTATTACAAAGCTTTCCGAAATCCAGAGACCACTACCGTGAAGGGGTGGAATTTTGCTGCTTGTTAGGCTCGTTGGGAGTATTTACTTCAAGGTGTAGCACAATGGCTATGAGGTTTTCATCGCACATTCCATTAAAGCAAGCAGATGGACACAAAATTGCGGCGATGGGACAGATTTTGGAGCTTGGTTGACAGCGATTGACCAATGGATTAGAGACTTTTTGGACCCTGTCTAAGAATAAGAGACTAGTAGTAGATGCACCAACCCAGGTGTGGTAACAATACTCCATGCATCGGCGAATGCTAGCTAGCACAATAGAGGAATCTCACCTTCTTTGCAACAGCCTTGACAATGTCTTCAAGGTGTTTGTTCCAATTCATGTTGCCTGTCAATGTCAAACCGGTTGAATGATGAACTCTCAACATCTTTCTTTTAAAACTTCCCTCAGAATTCGCTCTCTTTTGTTTCCATTTCTCTCCCTTTCTCTCTCTCTCCTTCTCTCTCTCTCTCTCTCTCTCTCTCTCTCTCTCTCTCTCTCTCAGCCACTCTCTTTCTCTTCCTTTCTCTCTCCTGAAAAAAAAAAAGCCCCAGCTTTGTGGGTGTTTCTCATGTAATTTTTAAAAACTTTTAGCAGGACACACAAAGTGGCCGATAATTTTCCTTGATTGTCCTGGGAACAACTGCGGTCATCACTAGTAAAAGAGTTCCCTGGTAAGAGAACCGATTTGGACGCGTTCAGGGGGCTGTTCAGACTCGGGCAGCGGATTTTAGAGAAGATGGCCAAACTGGTAGCGAGATTTTCGATTTTAGCAATAATGGCTTTTCTGACTTTGGAAAAGCGTTGGTGAACGGATACATTAGGACCCAGGTTGCTAAGGGAAGCCCGCTGTAACAGCAGGAGGCCATAGATTTTGACGTGGCTACGGAGAATGTTGTGGAAGGTCGCTAACGTGCTAGAACGTCTCGACCAAGAATAGTCAGTTAAATCCCACTGCACACTCTGTCGAAACGAGACGAAAACTGGAGGAAAAGCCTTGGAACCTGGAATCGATCTGTCTGAAATATGGTTAGTTCGGCTACGAATCTAAGTGATGCACTAACGCAGCAGATTGCGGACTAGGGATTAAAAAGTGGGATGACATGATGCCCCAAGATCCCGCAAATGGCAAAACTTAGAGAAACAAGACAACCCCTCCCCGCCCAAGGCGATTGGCCGAAAGAGCGGGGAGCGAGAATCAGTAAAACCACCAACCTTGTAACTTTTGCTCGTCGATGATTTGCAAGCATTTAAAATGATTACTTTCTGATTTTGAGAAAAAAAGGTTGTGTGTATTTTAATGTTATTGTGTTCTTAACGATAATTTGAAAGTCTCTAAACTGATTGTTTCTGATTTTGAAAAAAAAAATGTCGTGTATGGTTCGATGTTATTTTTTTCTCAACGATGAATTGAAAGTATTTAAACTGACGAATGGATGGTCAATAGGCTCAATAATATTTTTTTCGAAAAGAATTGATGAGATAATATAGAAAATTATATCTTTGGAAATTAAATTGACAAAAATGTTGAAATGAATTTGGAGACATTTAAACTGAGGCACATAAATATTTTTGAACTTAAAAATAAATAGTTGTGAAAAGAGAAGGCACATAAGGATGCAGGGAGGTAGATAATTTACACCGATCCTTAGAGGAAAAGAAACCGCTGGTACTGACGTTGTTCTGATTTTTTTTATAATGAACTCAGATAAGTATATGGCGTTCTCAACTTTTAGATATTTTTGTAGCCAACAAGCACTCCGCTTGGGTTATAATTAATAATGTAGATGTGCTCAGTACATTGTTTGGATTTGAAAATGGCGGTACGGATGGTAATTGAATTTTATATAAAAGAAAGAAAAGAGATTTTTATGATTTTTGCACTGTAACGAAAACAATACCAGCCGTCAATGTGTATGGTTTAATATAGAAAAGAAGGGCGGGGGAAGGAGAGGAAGTGACAGTGTCGTAAGCTGCGATAAGCAAACAGATTTTCATTTGAGCCCCATCTTATCAAATCAAGGCAACTTACAAGTGGAATTATTATCAGGGATTCACAGTGGGGTAGCCCAGCGTTGCCCGGATTTGTGACAATTTGGTTTTTAACGAATTCAATTATGTTTTGAACTCTGGTTTTTGAATTTTTAAGAATTATTTGCAGACTGGGGATTGGACGGTTTCCTTAAGTTTAATAATTATTTGATATTAAGTTTGGGACTCTGAGTGGATAGAGAGATCTACACGCTAACGATGTGCCATACGACTGGAATGGTTGTCGACGGTTAGAGGTCTTGGGTTGGGTTGTCTAGGCTCGTCGATTGGAGGCGCGGTTGGCCAATGGGCAACACCGAGTTGCATCTCCAGCATTAGTGATGGGGGCATATCGACCTGAGTGTCTCCACCAGCAGTCATTCTTGTATTTCGTCTCCAGTTGGCATATATTACATAGGCAATTGGAATAAGTAGTTAAATGCTAAAATTTTAAGAACTGCTATGGAATTAACTAGGAATGTTTCCGCGTCTTTACAGATATGGATCTGGTCAGGCTAGGGTACTTAGCCTGACCATCCAACTTTATTGTATAATAGCAAATATTGTAGTCAAGAGTTTTTTTAATAATTAATTTTTTATAAAAACAAGAATTTACGACTGGAGTTTTTATTTTATTCGTTACTTACAAAATCCGTGACTCAAATATCAAACAATCGCCGTCTGTTTGAGTTTATTTCTTTCAGGAGACAGTGAGCAGAAAAGGAGCAGCAAATCTAACGCCGATCCAGCCTGTGGCCCGAGGTACTCCTATTTTCCTGGAGATTTTGAGTTGTTTCCTTTGTTTTTTTTTAATTATTTTTTATTTTGTTATTTTACCCATGGAACACTGGTGAAGCAAGGAATAACAGAAATTGTGCACCAAAGCTCATCATTGAATAGGCGATCAAGTACACGAAATCGGAACCACTTAGGACTACACTTACGTACCAATAAACGCTTGAGAATCTTCACCTTTTGCATTTGCTGCCGTTTAACAAGGGGTTCTTCATTGCATTACAATAGTAGATGTCATAGTGAGCGCAGTAGGTCTCATTTATTTGTTAGAAGTGAAAACATAACACAACAACATCTTGTAAATAAATGTTCCAATTGATAGAGAAGCGACTGAAACGATTTGTATGAACATTAGAACATAGGTAGTAAACATAAATTTTGGTGTTTACCTTAAACCTGGACAACACTGAGTAACTTTGTTGTACGACTTCCGGTTGCGCATGCGTACATAAACAAATAATCAACGCGACAATAAGACCTATTGTTTTACTGTGTACGTTTTTAGCGTCCTAATTGTTTTTTTTCTCGTTTAAATTAACAGATATATCAAAATTTGAATTTAACTAAGTATTATCGTATCTGTTCCGTGCACATTTACCTATAAGTATGGCAAACCACTTATAATTCAATGACTGTAAGTTTTTTTTTTCAAAAATAAACAAGTATAAACAGAACGACTCAAAGAAATCTATCTATATTCTAAAAATTTTAATATACTTTCATAGAAATGTATCTGTTATGTCACAAAAAACTATTTCCTTTACATCACAAGTTTCACGTTCATCATTAATTCCATAGCTAATATAACATACTAACCCAACCGGTCACGGGTAGTCTAGTAGTATATTATAGATATTCCATATATAAATATATATATATATATATATATATATATATTACACAGTGATCACCACTTATCAAGGCCCGGAAGCCACTCAGGGATAAGGGTTATTGCAAGTACATTACGTTAGTGTGAAGATTTGATGAAGTGTTTAATTAGGGGGGCGGTTCATTAGGAATTTGTTAACATTGGACTTGAAGACATCCAAGTTGTAGTCCGGAAGGAAGCAGGCAGACGGAACAGAGTTCCACAGGCGTGCAGTTCTAATAAAGAAGCTTTGTTCATGGAATCCGCGTTTTGATTTAGGCACAGATATAGAGTGGGGGAAATTTTTCACAGTGGATTCAGCTAGACGGGTGTTTTTCGTGAAAGATTGGCGAGGGGGGGGGACCAGGGATTGGTGTTCAGACGAGCACCTGCCATGAAAATAACGATAAAACAAGGATAGGCTCGCAACGTCTCTTCTGTGGGAGAGAGGTTGCAGGGTAGAGAAAAGGGCATCCCCCACTAAACCACGAAGTCTATTTTGTACTTGTGCATGATAGGGTTGTTTTTGGCAGCTCCTGCCCAGATATGGCAGCAGTATTCTATCCTTGGACGTACTTGGCTTTTATATAGATATAATATATATATTTATGTATTTATATTGTTCATCATTATTACTAATTTTTTATACTTATTACTAAATTTGTTACTATAATTACTAAATTATTATTATTATTATTATTATTATTATTATTATTATTATTATTATTATTATTATTATTATTAATATTACCCATGATCATTGACTATACTATTATTAGAATTACTTTGTATTTATTATTATTATTATTATTATTATTATTATTATTATTATTATTGCTACTACTATTATTATTATTATTATTATTATTATCATTATTTTGTCATCTTTATCATCATGATGACTTTTTGACAGGCTTAATAAGCTATGATTCTGCAACACTTAAAACTTTATAATCATCACTTCTGCAATCTTTTTAATAATGACATCGAATTTAACACTTCATAGAAAGATCTGTTTCGTTCTGTCTAGACAATTTCCGGTCAGAGTAATACGAGCTTTCACGGACTGATTTTTTTCCTGCTTAGCCTGAACTTTAAAATTTAATTTGAAATAACTTTTTCTAATTAAGCCGATCATACTGGATTTCTCTCTTTTTACTATTAGGTCCCATTTGACTGAGGACAGACTTCTCTTCTATGCCCGGAAAAAAAAACTATTTTCATTATTTCAGCTGTTTTGAAAACTTTCCAGTCGGATTATATGCATCGTCACGCGGAACATATTTTTGAATACATTCTTTCTGAAGAACTATTTTGCATTTCGGATCAACTTGAGAGAATTTTCATGCAAGCTGAAATATTATGTGCGGTTTATTTTTATATATATTTTTTTACAAATCCAATAGTTTTTTTTTTACTTTTTTCACTTTTTCATTTGGCAATTTATAACTACAATTAACTGCGGTTTCACTTAATGCCTTAACTAGCAAATTCTAGCATTGATACAAATATGATTTGCTGACTTATTTATGTCCTCTGATGAAAAGAATAACAAGAATAGCATTCTTTGAAACTCTGTGGAATAAGGACTTTGTAAATTGTGTTTTGGAGTATTCAGTCGAACAATAAATTTTGATTGTAAAGTTCAACTTACAGTTTTAATTTTCTTTCTCTTATATATATATATATATATATATATATATATATATATATATATACAGTTGTGCCCGATATTATTCATACCCCCCTTGAAAATTGAGTTTATTAGGTGTAACTTTTGTAAGAATTTATTGTTTACGTCCATATTGATACATATTCTTAATAAACCTCTTCTGATCATTTTCGTCATTTTAAAATCTCGTGATACTTGTAATAAAAGAAATATACAGCTATTTATAAAATCTGCAATGTTCAAAAATAATCATACCCCCTTATTTTTTCAGTATTAATCGAGTTTCTGACTGTTTGTTTTCTGTTTGATTCTTATTTTGAATGCTTTTATACAACCTTCATTTCGTTTTTTGCATTTTTCAGAAATTAAAATGATATCAACTGAAAACCAATAAAAGAATAAAAATTATTAGAATGGGGAAGAAAAAAGAGCTTAGTAATGATCTTAGGACTAAAATTGTGAATTCACATAATGATGGTTTAGGTTACAAGTCAATTTTCAAGAAATTTGAGGTCCCTACAGCAACAGTACAGAGCATCATCAAAAAATTCCAGAGCCACCACACAACAAACAACTTGATTGGTAGAGGAAGAAAAAGGAAACTGTCTGCTAGAGCCACCAGGAATATTGTAAGAAGTGTTAATGCAAATCCAACCACCACTAATAAGGACATTTAGAAAATCTGGAGTCTTCTGGCATAAAAATATCAAGGCAAACATTGCAAAGGACTCTGCATGAAAATGGTCTGAAAGGAAGAAGACCAAGAAGGACTCCATTGCACACCGGAAAACACCTTGCAGCACGTCTAAAGTTTGCTAGGACCCATGTGAATTCTCCAGAGTCCGTTTTCTCAAGTATTTTGTGGACTGACGAAACAAAAATTGAATTGTTTGGCCATATGGATGCTTCTTACGTTTGAAGGAAGAAAGGAGAAGCTTACAACCCAAAGAACACCATACCCACGGTGAAACATGGTGGTGGTAGCCTAATGTTTTGGGGCTCCTTTTCGGCTAGTGGTCCAGGTAGTTTGGTCAAGATAGATGGAACCATGAAGAAGGAGCAATATTTGGAGATACTCAAGAAAAACATTAGACAGGATGCGGAGAAGCTCCATTTAGGACCAAACTGGGTCCTTCAACAGGATAATGATCCAAAACATACTGCCAAAATAGTCAAGAAATGGTTTGAGGATAATCAAATTAATGTTTTGAAATGGCCTAGCCAGAGTCCCGACCTGAACCCTATCGAAAACCTCTGGCACATATTGAAAACTGAGGTTAAAAAGCGGAAACCTAGAAATTTGAGGGATTTGGAGAACTACTGCATTGAAGAATGGTCAAAAATCAGTGTTGATGCTTGTAAAAACCTTGTTGATAAATATCCCAAACGGTTACAGGCAGTTATTAAGAATAAAGGGCATGCTATTGACTATTAGTAAGAGAGGTATGAATAATTTTGAACTAGTGCCATTATTGTTTTTCTTTGTATAATGTTTCAAACTTGCATAATTTATTTATTTGTTGAGTTTAAATTAAATGCTTATGCTTGATTTATTGTTTGAAATCCCTTTAATATTGTCTACCTTCTGGTTTGAGCAATATTCTTATAGAAATCTCAAAGATCCGAGGGGTATGAATAATATCGGGCACAAGTGTATATATATATATATATATATATATATATATATATATATATATATATATATATATATATATATATATATATATATATATATTATCTATAAAAGTGAAAGTGTCTGTCTGTGTACATTTCCCTACGCAATAACTCTGTAAATTTTCAGTTTACAGACTCGACATTTGATATACAGGGTAATGAGATTTGGGAAAATCTTCGTGATCGGTTTTCGGCCAGAAATTGGGCTGTTAAGGGGTCAAAGTTCAACGATTTGACCTTTGAAAACTCTACCAAACTCCTCCGACAATTTTGGGTTTAAACACTTGAAATTTTAGATATAGGCTCCTTGGACATGGATCTAACTTAATAACTTGATTTGAGCCCAAAACAATAAATGTTAAGGGGTCATATATGGGTCAAAGTTTTAAAAAATTGACTGCTTTTTTTTTTTTTTTTTTTTTTGCTCAACATACACCTCTAAACACCCGGCCAACGCCGGACTGAAATGCTAGTATATAAAAAAAGCACATTAATCATATGAATAAAATCAGAGAAAATAGAAAATATACAAATAAACGGTGGACGAATTGTGTTTTTGTTTAGAAACACGTATACTTTTTATAAACAACTTTTTTTTTATCCTCCAAATATAAACTCATCAAGTCCAATTCTGTGTTGTAACCACTTGGCCAAATCAATTTCATATCCCAGCAAAAATCATTGATGCTGATAAAACGAATCTAATCACGAAACAATTACTTGAGACTTAATTAGAAATTAATCAATTTTCAAACAGAAAAGCAACGGAAATCAGTTTCAAAACTAATTGCTCTGCATAGAAGCAGATTGATGAAAAGAAAAAGAAAGTCTATTCATATCTCTATATATCTATATATGTTTCAGTTTGTCCAAATCCACATATCTCTGTAAATATTTTCATAATATCTATCCACCTATCTGTTCTTATACATATGTGTGTGTGTGTGTTCGTATCTACCTATCTTTGTAAGTATTTTTATTATCTATTTCAATCTAATAATATACCTACTCATTTATACATTCGTCTTCCAAATATAGATCTATCTATGTATGTATTGATCGTTTTTTCGTGTTTATATATACTTAGCCTTACGACTCCCTACTGATATGTAATGCGGATGCCTCTGCATAGCTTAATTGTCACAAATATATTTTCATACCTTACTACCTATTTTTACTGAAGTATTGAGCACTACTTGAATAAACAAAATGATATATTAGTATGGATTTTCAATATTTACTTCAACTAAATTTAACCTATCGCAGACTCAGCACCTACATAATCCAGCTTCTAAAAAGTTTATAATTACAAAAGATAATTAATTTATATAAGGATGAAAAAAGCCTTAATTTAAATTGTAAAATAGAAATAGATTATCACTTGCATAAGCTGATTTCTACAGAGTCTTCAATTATAAAATTATAAAAGAGAATTTAACTATATAAGGATGAAAAGAGAAAACCAGAACTAAAATTTTGTAAATAGAAAACGGGGATTCTCAGCTGCTTACCATGTAGCTGTTTCGGATATTTCATATATATATATATATATATATATATATATATATATATATATATATATATATATATATACATACATACATAAATTGTAGGTTTTATATTTAAATTTTTGCAGTAAAATATAGAATTTTTAAAACAAAAATTTATTATTTGAACAAGGAATACACGATTTTGAAGTTCTTTCCTTAATCCATTGATTTTCAATGTAAGGCTCATCTCTTAACTAACATACCTAAGGATTATTTTTCGAAATAGTCGAAAACTTCTTTAAATACTCACATAAGTACAATACATCAATACATTACTAAACAAAAACTCTATAAAAAATATCATACTCAACTATGCCTAATCCAGCACAAACCATCATATCATCTCATAATAGGAAAATGAATTTAAAAAAAGCCCAGAGTATTCCTCCACATATGGCCCATATAACTGTAACTGCCAAAATAAAGAGCTTTGTCCTCTGAATAATGATTGCATACATAAGGACGTTGTATATGCTGTGACATAGCTACTGATGCATGAAACCCACTCAAATAATAATATAATAACCAATGACTCTAATCAAAATAATCCAACCTTAGAAAACCATTCGGCTTGTGTAAGTAATAATAACCCTCAAAACAATTCCAAATTTAATAAAACTAAGAATCTCCAACTAGAATACACAAAATAAAAAAGGCAGTTTCTTAATAACTTTAATTAAAAGCATAAAACTTTAAAAGATT
>NC_136494.1:99146156-99276156 GCF_053919585.1 Euprymna scolopes
TTGTTTGTTTGTTTCACAATTGAATTAATTTTCATACTGAAAATAGACCTATACACACTTTTATTTCAGCATATATATATACATATATATATATATATATATATATATATATATATATATATATATATATATACACACTGTGTATTCAAAAGAAATCTGAATTCGATGAGTACGCTTATTTGCATGTTAGATTATTGAAAATCTATTTTAATAATTAGCTCGATGTTATTAATTATTTGTTGTAATAGAATCTTTTTAATTGTTCTATTTAGAAATATTGTTTAAAGTTGATTTATTTAATTTATTTTTAATTAAATCTATATTTTATTTAAATTTTCAATTATTATTGCTGACAACAGTTGCGTTTAAAACCGGAAGTAAGTTTACTTATTTAAACTATGAGCGTTATCTACCGCTTAAGCTCTGAAAGTTACTTTGTGTTTGATTTTCACAGACCAAAATCGATGTGTTTTATGCTTCCCGAAATCCAACATGTGGTCACTTTTCGTTACAAGTTAGGATATTCGGTGGATCTTAAACAGTATGTTACTGATTCATCCGCCTGCCAATATGTTTCGACCGCGCAACGCCAGGTATATAATCTAATATAAACGAAAGATTAATTTTTTTCCATACGATTAAGGCCTTAAACGTAATGAGGAAGGAAGTTCAAATCTACGGGACTCGTTACTACTGAATTGCTTCCTTGTTATAATTTTTTTCTATCCTTTGCAAATGATTCAAATTTTATTATATTATTATGGATGATAACGACTGCCAGTTGTCAAAATTTCAGCTTTTCACAGTTGTTATTTCTAACAAATATTAGGTTTTAAGATTTTGTCCCTTAGTTTTGGACGCTACTGTATATACCATGAAACACTGTTTCGGGGATTAAAATATATATATATATATATATATATATATATATATATATATATATATATATATATATATATATATATAAAAGCTTCAAGACTTTTTTGCGTGGCCACTTTTATTGATAATACACAGATGAAACTCTAGTTCCCTTCGAAGTAATCTCCTCTGGCTGCAATGCACTTGTACCGTTCCAACAACTTCTGGAAGACCCCATGGAACTACTTTTGTGGGAGCGTGCCAAGGACCCTTGTCACAACCTCTCTTTCATCTCCTCAATTGTCTCATAACGACAGCCTTTAAGGTTTTTGGAACTTAGGGAATAACCAAAAGTCACAGGAGGCAAGGTCTGGAGTGCAGGGAGGGTGAGTAACTGTATTCACCCCATCTTGATTAAATAGTCTGTGACAATGATGGAGTTGTAGACTGGTGAATTGTCCTGGTGGAAATATCACTGACTTGATTTGAAGAGTGCTGGCCTCTTCCGACGGAATATCTTCCTGAACACCCTAAAAATCTTCAACATAGTATTCCTTGTTGACTGTCTGTTCATTAGGAACTTAGTGCATCTAGATCATGCCAGTGCTGTCGATAAAAGGATCATCATAAGTTTCTGGGTAGATTTCATCTCTTTGGCCTTGGAGAGCCAGCACGCTTCCTCTAGAAACTGTCTCTTGGTCTCTGGGTCATAGCAGTTGATCCAGCTTTTATCGCAGGCCACCAGAGCATGAAGAACTACGGAATCTGAATCGATCAACTCGATCATCTCCCTGCTGTCATGAAATGTCTTTCTTTCTGATCTTCTCTGAGCACCCTTGGAACAGACTTTGCGTCATTCTTCTGCATTTTCAGTTGCTCACGAATAATTGTGGGTACAGTACACTGACATGAAACAGTGCCCTTAATGACTCTATAGACACACGACAGTCCTTATCCATGAAATTCTTTATTTGGCCAATCAACTCTAGTGTTTTGACTTCCTTACTCCTCTCACACCTCTTATCAACCCTCAGAGACTCCCTGCCTTCCTTGAATCTCTTATGCCGCTCAAAAACTGTTATTAGATTCATGCAAATGATTCAAAAGCAACCTCAAGCATTCTATACGTTTCTGTGGTATTTTTCACGTAATTTTAATGCGTGTTGTTCTTCTAAAGCGTCCTCACGTCCAGACTATATTTTTAAAATTCACCAGCAGTGCAATCAGGCTTTAGTAGGGTGTATTCTAATTCCTGCTGTAACTGTCTAGTTAAACCTGAAATCATAAAAATTTGTCAGTAATCATAAAATGTATAGTAAAAACATACTGAATTTTCAAGAGTCTGCGACAATTTTAAATGACCGTACAAAAAAGTCTGGAAACTTATTGGAGGCACCTCATATATACATGATTTTTCATGTGTGCATCATTAGGAGTTCAAGGATCGTGTTAAAAAAAACACGATGACCTTTACCCTAACAATCTGGAGAGAAAGTAAGCACATCAATAATAATAATTAGTATGATGAAAGAAGTACAAATAATAAACTTTGAGCGAAAGTCAATAGCGTAGGTCGATACTCTCTACGTGCTTTTCAGCTGCTTAACTTCAAACCTCAATGTGTCTACAGATTTAGAAGGCGTTGTCGATCGCATGTTTTGAAAATATCAAATGACATGCGTCAATTATGGTCGAATAATAGAAACAAAGAAGACGAGACCGGACCGGATCGTTTTCATTGCGTAAACTTCTGTTTATTTTCGGATGGTTTTTGTTTTAATCAAAAACATAAAACGGCCATTGGTTTTTGTTTATTTTCTTTCTGGACGGACATCGGAAATCAATCGAATAAATCTAAAAGAATGAAAAAGAAAAGAAAAAGAAAAAAGGACTATCATCTTAAAATGGCAGACGTAAAACGTCATTCCTGACTGACGGGAAAAGGCTATTTACCTATTACGACGCGATGATGAGACACAAAGGTCGAAAGTGGTATTTGAAAAATTAGCACCATAGAGGAATGCATTCTGGCCTTCAAAAGTGCCTCGGCAGCCCCGTCAGCATTCTTTATTAGAGGCGCTGTAGGTGATTAGCAATCAACTAACTCCTTTCCAAAGAGAGACGGCAAAGCCTGGGAGGGTGGACTTCAAAGAATTGCCTCAGACAAGATATATACCCCAGTCAAAGGGGAATAAACTATCTTAATAATGGCCTAGAGAAAACTACCTGTTCAGCTTGGAAGAAGCATGAACGGATTTCCCATTGCGTTCTCACATCACCATCAGAAGCATTGTGTGTCCCTATTTACTTGGCTCGCCACGAGGGCAGAGTTAGATACAATGTCGATTTTTAATGTGGGAAAAATCCTTAAATTATCTCAGTCTAGAGGAATTGTTCTACACTGACTGAGGACAGAAAAGATAAAGTGCAGAATCAGAACAGTTACTACACTTTGCTCCTGCCCAAAAGGCCATTGTGAGTACCATTTACCATTTAATTTCATGCGAGATTTACAAAGAGAAAAGAAGGGGGACAAAAAATTCAACATGGCTGTCCCACTATTTGTTTACCTTTAAAAAATTTTTTCACATTCCTATTTACTTGCCTCCCCACGAGGGCATAGTTATAAACACAGTCCATATTCAATATGGGGAAAATTCACCATCATCATACCAGAACAGGTGTGATACTAAGGTCAAAGGGAAGATTAACCTTAAAATCATATTTTAATTCGTTTGCCACGTTTAAGCTTGAAATATCATTTTTGCGATCTGTAAAACCGTGGCTTTCGTAAAAAAAACTTTGAAGAAATTCCGAGGCTACACCGATCGAAACGTGAAAATAATGCTAAAGATGAGAACAGTATTCGTATTATTTCGTTCCATCAGCCATGACAGGATAAAGGTCTTAAGTAATGCGCAATTGTATTTTTCAGTCTCAGTGAGAATTGAACCTTCACCCATTAGGAGAATAAGACTTTTACAATTGATATTTCCAAGTACTCTAGTTACTGCGCCACGGTTCCTTGTTACACCCGTAAAGTAAATAAAGGGTTCCGTTTGAAATTCCGTCCAAATTCCCGAGTTTGACAAAAACATTCCCGTTCGACAAAATACACCTGAAAATGGTCGGAGATTGTATCGACCGAAACGTTGTGAAAAAAACACTGAAAATGAAAACAGTATTCCAAGAGTCCAAATAACATGAATAACCAACCCTCATCTAAAAAATTCAGAAACATAATTAGAACAGTACTCCCAATAATCCAACTAATATAAATAATCCAAATAATATAAATAATCCAAATATAATATATAAATCTTACTATATCTGTGTGTGTGTGTGTCTGTCTGTCTGACTCCGTTTTTCAAATTGTATCTCCTCCTAGACGGAAGGTCGTTATACGACCTGCAGTAGCTCAAAAGATTGCATTTTGGTGCAGAATTTTATTAGAAGCATTTACTCAGTTAAAATAACTGCTAAGGGATTAAAAAGGGGCTCAAACTTAAAAGAAATGACACGTTAGCGAGCGTAGCACAATGGCGTTATTCTGCGCATGCGTACATCGTGTAAAAGAGAAATCTATTTGTGTAGATATTTCACAACATTGTTAAATCGCTTGTCTATTTGGTGCAGTAGATAACGTGACCGATTACTACACAAGTGTTGCGGTTTCAAGCTTCATCATTTCTTTTTCTTTTTTATTTTACATTCCGATATTCTTGATTTTTAAATGTTATTCTAATAAACAAACAAGAATACTTTTATTTAAAAAAATACAGAAGAATGTTTTTGAACGAAAATGTCATATTCAAAATATATAAGGCCGATAGCCATTAGTCGCGTGCTCTCGTGTAATGAATGAATGCGGGAGTGTAGGATTGACATGAAATTCTTAAAAATGAACTAAAACGACCGAAAAATGGGCTGCAATAACTTAAATAAATAAAAAGTAAATGACTTAGAATGACTTTAATGAACTTAAGGATGAATTGAATGACCTTAAGAATGACTTGAATGCTTTAAAAAATCTGGAATCCTTCAAAAACAGCTTGAATGATCTGGAGAATGACTTGAATGGCTTTGAGACTGACTCATTGTAAAGTGGGTGATCATTTTACATAAAATTAATACAGAAAAATGATACCCCACTTTATATCACAAAAAGTACAGCATATAGTACGAACAGATACTACACATTGATCTTGGCCAAAAGGCCAAGAAATGGGTATTTATTTGCTCCCCCCACCGAGCAAATTAGACACAAGGCCAATTTTTAAAGTGAGGAGTGAAGCGGAAATGGGGACCAACTACCCGGGGAGTAGGGGAGCTGGATAGTGAAAATTGGTATGAAGGTTTGCCCCTACATTGACCGAGGTTTTATATGTGTTGTGGCCCCCACATATGGTCTTTGCTTACAGTATCTGCCGTTACAGATACTACACTTTGATCATGGCCTAAAGGTTTAGAAAAGAGTATTTATTTGCTCCACCACCGAGCAAATTAAGCACAAGGCCGATTTTTATGTGAGGAGTGAAGGGGAGATAGGGGACCAACTCCCCGGGGAGTAGGGGAGCTGGATAGTGACAATTGGTATGAAGGGTTGCCCCTACATTGAACAAGGTCTTATATATGGAGTTGGTATTTATTTGCTCCCCCACCGAACAAATTAGGCACAAGGCCGATTTTGAATGTGAGGAGTGCAGGAGAAATGGGGACCAACTCCCTGGGGAGTAGGGGAGCTGGAGAGTGACAATTGGCATGAAGGGTTGGTATCTATTTGCTACCCCACGGAGCAAATTAGGCACAAGGTCGATTTTTTTTTTTTTTTTTTTTTGAAGAGTGAAGGGAAAATGGGGACCAGCTCCCAGGGGAGTAGGGTAGCTGGATAGTGACAATTGGTATGAAGGGTTGCCACTACATTGACCAAGGTCTTATATGTGGAGTTTCGCCCACATATGGACTTTGCTTGCAGTATCTGCCGGAACAAATACTACACTTTGATCTTTGCCAAAACGCCAAGAAAAGAGTATTTGCCCCCCCCCCCCACCGAGCAAATTAAGCACAAGGCTGATTTTTAATGTGAGGAGTGAAGTGGAAATGGGGACCAACTCCCCGGGGAGTAGGGGAGCTGGATAGTGACAATTGGTATGAAGGGTTGCCCGTACATTGACCAAGGTCTTATATGTGGGGGTTGCCCCCACATATGGTCTTTGCTTGCAGTATCTGCCGGAACAGATACTACACTTTGATCTTCATATATAATTTATTTCATGAAAATGAAAATTACAATCAAAATAATTCAATGTAAAATTAAAATAAATTAAAAGTAAAATTCCAATTTACAAAAAAAATTTAGGCACAAGGCCCTATAAGATCTGGGAGGGGAAGTGTTGCAGGGTTTTTGTTACTAAAGTGAAAATTGAGTCTTTGGCAAATTTACTCTTGACTGGCAACATTTACCACAATATCTCACTCACTCTGTGGACTCTAAACTAACTTATGAAACCCCAGTGTTTTTGCAAAAAAAAGGGTATATATATATACAATTTCTGTATGTGTGTGTGTGTGTGTGTGTGTGTGTGTGTGTGTGTGTGTGTGTGTGTGTGTGTGTGCATAATTTTTTTTTTTAATTATTGACATGTGTGTGTGGGGGGGGATGTATGAAAAAAGTTCAATTTATTGGAAAATAAAAAGTTCTTGAATTTGGAAGAAAAACAGTTCGTGTTGGGGAGTGGGGAATCTAGAATAAATATACAAAAAATAAAATTGCCTCGTGCATTGTTAGTAGGGTCCCTCCCTGAGCTAATCTTGGCCAAAAGGCCAAGAAAAACTTAAAAAGCTAAGAACAGCATTTATTAACAACAGACCTTTGATCTTAACCAAAAAGGCCAAGCACAAAAGTGTTATGGACAGACTGACAGACCGACTAACCAACCAACGGAGTGACTTATAGAGGCGCTTGCATGCTACTAATAATATATCGGCTTATTTTTTACATTCCAAATATCACGTAAATAGATCAAATAATTTTCTGCTATGGCACCCAGATAAAAAAAATTCTTACTCCAGACGCACAGAAAATTTAGCACAACAGAAAATTACATAAACGTATCGAGTTGTTTCATTTTTAAATTAGAAAAAGGTACTTGTACAGTATCCTATCCAAGAAATAAGGTACTTGTATAGTATAGTACCCATATGAAAAACAAAGGAAATTTTACCTGTGACGTTTATAAAAGTAATCCAAACCGAAAAAAATGTAATGTAATTGAGTAGTGTGACGTTTATATAAGAAATAAGGTGCTTCTTTGCTATAGCACTCAAATATAAAAACAAACTCTCACCTGTGACATACGAAAAAGTTCGCACAAACAGAAAATCATGTAAACTCATCGAGTAGTTTCATCTATATATTAGAGATGAGGTACTTGTACATTATCTTACCCAAGAAATAAGATACTTGTGCAGTATAGTACTCATATGAAAAACAAAAGATAATCTTGCCTGTGACGTGCATAAAAGTTATTAAAACTGAAAATCACGTTATGTATTCGAGTAGCATGATTTTTAAATGAGAAATAAGGTTCTTCTTCACTATAGCACCCAGATAAAAAAAAAACAAGCAAATTTTTTACTCTAGACACACAAAAAATTTAGCACAACAGAAAATGACTTAAAAGTATCGAGTTCTTTCATTTTTACATCAGAAAAAAAGGTGCTTGTACAGTATCCTACCTAGGAAATAAGGTACTTGTACAGTATGAAAAACTAGGAAATTCTTATCTGTGGCGTTCATAAGTCATCAAAATGTAAAATCATATAATATATTCGAGTAGTATGACATTTATATAAAAAAAATCCGGTGCTTCTTCACTATAGTACTCTGATGTAAAAAAGCCCCCCAAAAATCACTCTTACCGGTGACATACAGAAAATTTAGCACAACAGAAAATTATGTAAATTATTTTAAATATGTTTAGCATATTACCCGCCCTAGGTAAGGAATTTTTTTTCCACATACGTACTGTAAATTTCCTATCCTAGGAAAGGTACAATTATTCTATTATATGTTGTGTAATATCCGTCCTAGGGTAGGTAAAATATTCTTTTGCTATAGATAGGAAATGATAAATAGACATAAAAACTTCCTCTATCCTAAGAATAACAGGTATGTTCAAAATGTTTTTCGTTGTCTTATACGATCCCGAGCCACGCCGGGTGGCCTTGCCAGTAATATATCTAATCCAAATAATATATCTAATCCAAATAATATAAATAATGCAAATAATATAAATAATATATATTATCAATCCGGATCTTAAAAATTTAGAAACAAAGTCTAGGCTGATATTATGATAACTATAAAAAAATTATAATCGGAATTGCTTTACTTTGCATGTTTTTATTTTAATAATTTTTATAAAACGCCATTTTCAGATTGTTCACAATACAACCAAATAAAGGAACTTTAGTTCTTAAAATCCACCAAACAACTTGATGTTTATTGAACGCAATAACACACAACCTTACTATCGTTTTAAATTCTTTTTGTTACATCTATATTGAATAAAGTTCATTTTCAGTATAAATTGCATCGTGTTCTGTTTCTCTTTTTAAATGCGATTTCAAAGTTTTCTAATGTTTTCAAATAAAGTACTCATTTATTACAGACAGTCTGATTGTTCGACAGATCTTGCTTGTACCACAAGCATAATGCCACTTGAACAATAGATATGCCTTTTTTACGAAGATCATGGTTGGGCTTAATTAAACTTGAAATAAAATTCTGTCGGTCTGTGTTAATTAAATTTATAAAAACATTTTAGGTAGTTTGTCATGTTAAAGTTTGAAATAACACTTGTCAGTCCATTACGATTCATTTTTAAATAGTATTTTTGTCGGTCTGTCAAGTTTTTGTCTTGATAGCATTTTGTCTGTCAAGCTCAGTATTTTTCTGTCTTTTTGATTTGTACCTTATAATCTGCTGGGACGACAAAATCTACAATTTGGCGTTAGTCGTTGTATTTTTGCAGCCATTCCTCTGATTCCAATTTCTCCCATTCTCTTCTAAAAGTTTTTCGGAATTGTTCCTAGATCTACTATTATAGGTATTATTTTGATTTTCTTCATCATCCAAATCCCTTTTAACTCTCTGACTAGTTCTGTGTATTTGCTCCATTTCTCCTTTTCTTTCATACTCACCCTGTGGTCAGCTGGGACAGCAAAATCTATGATTCGACAGGATTTTTCTTTCTTGTTAATTATTACAACATTTGGTCTTCTTGCTTGAATGAGTTTGTCCGTCTGAATGTCCATGTCCCATATTATTATTATTATTATTATTATTATTATTATTATTATTATTATTATTATTATTTACACACTAGGAGTATACAGACCATCATCAAAGATTTCTCTTTGAGAACAACTTGTGGTGTAATCTGGAGTCTGAGTGACAACAAGTTTTCCCAGATTTCTAGTACTCTTCACCTCTTTCTATAACTTTATTATTATTATTGGCTCACAAGGAGCTTTCACACAGGTCATCAAAGATCTCTCCTTGAAAACAACCTGTGGTGTTCCCTGGAAGCTGAGTGAGAACAAGTCTCTCCAGATTTCCAGTACTCTCCACCCCTTTCGATAACATTTGCAAATAAATTTGCGTTATCACAACAGCCGCTTACCACTGATTTCTCGCTAGAAGCAGCCATTGGTCTTCACTTTGAGTGGCAATAAGCCTCTTCAAGGCCCCAGTTCTCTTCGCACTTGTCCAGCGGAGGTCTGGTCAGTGATCTCTCCTCGGTCTTTCCATCCTCCTTGACCTTTCTCGGCTATTTAGTATCACTTTTTTTTAGGGTGGGCGGTGATGGGGCAATGGAGGAAGGATAAAAGAATGTAGGTATTATTATTATTATTATTATTATTATTATTATTATTATTATTATTATTATTATTATTATTAACTCAACTGCACAATTTAAAATATCAAATGTCGACGTTAAAAATTTTACATAAACGAATGTGCTTGATTGTAATTAAGGGATTAAAAACGAATAACATTTTCTTCAAATCTTTAATTGTACTAAATTATCCTTGTCCACAGCAATTAGTAATAAAATTTTCAGACGACCTTTACGATAAAAAAAGATGGATGACATTATTGGACAAGCAACCATATTCATTGCGTTTCTTGTTTCCGGTGTCCCATGTCATTTCCGGTAAAAACTACTGTTGTAATAAGTCAACCTTAGATTGATTTACATTCGTGATTTTTGCATAAAGTTGAAATTAAATTGGTTTCTTTTTTTCTGGCTTATCCTAGAAATTTGCTTAGGTACACAAATTAACCATAATACTTGACGTTGGATCATTTACTTTAATTATAAGCAGAAATCATTTTGAATTGACATTTAAAGATTTCGAGATTTCACACAGGTACGATTAACATCTTTGTTGGACATGTTTGCTTTCATTATTAGATGAAAAATTAGAAGTGCTGTTGATTTCTTTGTGAGAAATCTAAAATTTATTTTAAATAGGCAGATAGAAAGTGCTGAAAGTTTGGAGGTAATACTCGATTATTATTATTATTATTATTATTATTATTATTATTATTATTATTATTATTATTATTAGCTCACATGGAGCTTTCACACAAGTCAACAAACGATCGGTTTGGAGACCTGTGGTGTTCTCTGGAAGCTGAGTGACAACAAGTCTTCCCAGACGTCCAGCTCTCTCCACCTTCTTCGATAGCATTTGCAAATAAATCTGCGTCATCGCAACAGCCTCATACCATTGATTTCTCGCTAGTAGTGGCCATTGGTTTATACTGGAATTTGAGTGGCACTAAGCCTCCCCACAATCCCAGTTCTGTTTGCGCTTGTCCAGTGGAGGTGTGGCCAGCGCTCTCTCCTTGGTATTTCCATCCTCCTTGACCCTTCTCGGCTCTTTGGTATCACTTTTTTATTGGGGGGGGGCGGTGATGAGACAATGGGGGGATGCATGATGGTAGTGTAGAACTTGTTGATATGCAGCTTCGGCGTTCTTTATTCCCTGTAACGCTTCTTTGTTATATTGTCTTGTATTGTTGTTGTTGTTGTTATTATTATTATTATTATTATTATTATTATTATTATTATTATTATTATTATCATCATTATTATTAACTTGCAGGCCCGTTAACCGACGTTGCTCAGTGGTAGCATCCTCTCCCCACGTAAAAAATTAAAGTACGGTTGGTGTTGTAATCCAACCATCAACCTCTTTATAGTAAGAACGGCAATTGGAATTGATATCCTCAACCTACCTATTTTAAAGACGGCTTTCGTAATAGACATCCCATTTAGTGAGTGTATGTGTGGTTGGCAAGAAACTAGCCCGTAATATAACGTATGTAATAATAAAAACAAATTATTTAGCTTTGTGACCTATTTGGTAAAAAAAAAAAAGTAATTTAAAAATTCAATAATAGTTATAACAGATTAAAGTTAATAGTTTTAAACTTCAGTAGTATCTTGTTTTATGACGTATTTGTGTGACAAAATGAAGAAAGAAACGTTTAATGAAAGAAACGTTTAATAATAGTTGATTTCCATGCGATTATCCGGAAAGAAAAATCTATAAAAGCAAGTAAACCACTACCAAGAAATGTAAATAGCAGAGCTTACCGGTTCGAGCGCAAAAAAAGAAAGAAAATAAAAAAATTACCTGCATTAGCGAGGTGCGAACGTATAACGGCAGAAGGAAAATGAGCTGTAGGAACAATCAAAGAGACCTCTTAATCGATTGGGCCATAGTGAAAGTACGACATTTGAGTGCATGAGATTACAGTATTTCTACTTCAACGCGTGAATGAAATGAGGTCAAATCTCTCTCTCTCTCTCTCTCTCTCTCTCTCTCTCTCTCTCTCTCTCTCTCTCTCTCTCTCTCTAATAAAGCGGGTGATTCACAAGTAAACAATTGAATAATATAACTTAAGATTTTACAGCAGATGTACTTATGTTATATCTCATAGGATTAGCGAATCTCTCGACGTAAGATACCTTTCTATGGCAATTGCTCTTGACATATCAAAGACCTTTGATAGAGTATGGCATAAAGGTTTACTTCACAAGATCTCCAGCTACGGTATAGCTGGAATTATTAAATCATTTCTCTCTGATAGATTTATAAGAGTAGTGGTTGATGGGCAAAAATCAGAAGCTCTTAGTATTAATGCTGGAGTCCCTCAGGGGTCTATCCTGGGCCCAACTCTCTTCCTGATCTATATTAATGATCTTCCAAATCACATCCTTACATCATTCGTAGACATCTATGCCGATTACACTACTATCTATGGTAGCACATCTAAGACCGTAAATGACCAAGTTCTCTCTGATTCTCTCTCCTCTGATCGTGAGCAAGTGGTACAGTGGGGAAAGAGGTGGCTTGTTACTTTTAATGCATCTAAAACCAAGCTTTTCTCTTTACATCATCAACGCTCTGATCCCCATCTGGCATCAATTGAAATGAATGGCTCTCGTCTTGGGGAGCTCTCATATTTTGACAAGCTTCTGGGCTTGACCTTTACTCCTGATCTTAAATGGAACACATACATTAAATCCGTTGCCAAGGCTGCTGGAAAAATGGTAGGATCCTTCTATCGATCCAGTAGATATCTCACTGCTGATGCTATTCTCTACTTATATAAGAGCCAGGTACGTCCAAGGATGGAGTACTGTTGCCGCATCTGAGCAGGGGCTGTTAAAAAGGACTTATCCTGCCTTGATAGAGTTCAAAATAGACTTCGTAGCCTTGTGGGGAATGTCCTTTTCTCTTCCCTGCAACCTCTATCTCACAGAAGAAATGTTGCGAGTTTGTCTCTGCTTTATTGTTATTTTCATGGCAAGTGCTCGGCTGGGCTCCATTCTATGCTCCCCCCTCGCCAAACTTTCACAAGAAACACCCGTATAGCAGAAAAAACTATCACTAATTTCCCCCACTCTTTATCTGTGCCTAAACCTAAACATAGATTCCATGAGCAAAGCTTCTTTCTTAGAACTGCACGCCTATGGAATTGTCTTCCGTTTTCCTGCTTTCCAGCTGACTACAATATGGTTGTTTTCAAGTCTAACGTAAACAAGATTTTGATGAGCCGTTCCATATAAGTTAACAAATTTACCGAATCTCCATTATTAACGATCACTATATTGTCCAATTTCTACTGTACACTCTTTTACCCTTATCATCGAGTGGCCTCTTGGCCTTGATAAGTGGTGATGCCTATGTAAAAAAAAAGAAAAAAGTCGAATGTGAACGATGAGTTAGACGTAATGTAAAAATGTAGCGAATGTAAAACTGAACGAAATTTCATTTGACATATTTACATTCTAAAGAACAGTTTGAATAATTTTTTCATTTGCGCTTGTGCTGTATTTCTGCAGTTTTGATAATTTCACAATTATGAATGAATTCGCGTGTACTTTAAAAAAGTACAGTAAGACACCAGTAAATTGGACCCTGCGCACACGCGTGTTTTGCGTAACGCTGCTTCCTTGCGATAGAAGTGGGCATGCGCAAACAGTTTCGTCTGCTTTATTTACTCTTTTTTTTTTTTACTAAAATAATTTTTTCTTTAACTGAAATAAATTTAAGTCATTTTCTTTGTTTTTTCCGTGCGTTTTACAATAGTTTTTGATTGAATTGTTAGGTTTGTTTTCTTTCATTTTTTCGTGCACGATGATTTTTTTTTCTACGCACCATTCACCGGTTTTTATTTATTTAATCATAAACTAAACCATTTGGTTTAAATATTATTACAATAAATTTAAGTTTTTCTAATAAAGTTTAGAACAAATTGTAAGAAGATACTCAATATTTGTAAAAATAAATTTGAACAAAATACCCAAAGAACAAAGTTTGTTTTCTTTCATTTTTTGAGGTGCGTTGAGTTTCTTAAGAAAATAAATATTTTAAAATACTCAATGAACAAAATATATTTCAATAAAAATAAAATACACAGGCGCACGAGCAAATGAAAGGAAATGGACTAAATTTATTTAAGTTAAAGAAAATTTATTAGTTTGGACAATTTGGAAAGAATGAAATTTGTATGTGCCATCTGTTGTTGTAAACCTACAGTATTTTGGTTCAGAGCGGGAAAACTGCGCCTCTTTTATTATATATATATATATATATATATATATATATATATATATATATATATATCGATGATGATGATGATGATGATGATGATGGGGAAGGGCAGTACACTGGGAATTGTGCAAACAACTGCATCTCGAATGCTCAGACAAATGGTACAAGCATAGGCCAGCAACAGTAATTGAAAACAAGAATCACAAAATCCTATGGGGCATGGACATACAAACGGATAAACCTATCCAAGCAAGAAGACCGGATGTCGTAATAATCAACAAGAAAGAAAAGTCTTGCCAAACTGTAGACTTTGCTGTTTCAGCTGACCACAGAATAAATATCAAAGAAAAGGAGAAACGGAGCAAATACACAGAACTAGCCAGAGAGCTAAAAGGAATATGGGTGATGAAAAAATCAAGATCGTACCTATAATAACAGGACCACTAGGAATAATTGCGAAAAACTTTGAGAAGGGAATGGAAGAAATTGGAAGCAGAGTAATGGATGGAAAGATACGACAAATGACAATAATGAAAACAGATGAAATATTAAGGAAACCCCTGGGATGCGGAAACTAATACATGAGCAACATGTGCGGGCCAGACGAGCTACTGTAGAGACAAAACATGAAACGTTACATGGAACCAAGAACATTGAAACTACATATCTATAAGTTCTCCATCCCCTTTCTCATTACCCAATCACCCCCTCCAAAGAATGATGCTAAATAATCGAGAAGGTTCAAGGAGGACTGACAGACCGAGGAGAGAGCACTGAGCAGACCTCCACTGGACAAATGCCAAGAAAACTGGTATCTTGTGGAGGCTTATTGCCACTCAAACTTCAGTGGAGACTGATAGCCGCTGCTAGCGAGAAATCAATGGCAAGCGGCTGTTGCGATAATGCAAATTCATTTGCAAATGTTAGCGTTAGAGGTGGAGAGTACTGGAAATCTGCAGAGACTTGTTGTTACTCAGCTTCCAGGAAACACCACAGGTTGTTCTCGAGGAGAAATTCTTTATGACCTGTGTGAAAGCTCCTTATGAGCCAATAGTAATCATTTATTATTATTATCATTATTATTATTATTATTATTATTATTATTATTATTATTATTATTATAATAATAATATTATTATCGTTTGTTTGGGATCATCTACTAAAGATAAAGAATATTTCACTTTATATAAAGGAACCGTTTTGTTGATTGATTAATAAATGAACTTAGAATCTACATAAAACAATAGTCGGTCTGGATAAAAGCAAGATATTTTCTAGCTATCAGGGAAACAAAATTCGGCAAATTTGCTATAGAATTTGGAGAGGATGAGGATCAGATCAACAGAGCAGTTGCTTATGACTATAGTACGAGTAAGATCTGTTCCACATACTTTGGAGGTGTTAAGGTTCTTTTATGATATCCAAAACATGGGAAGAGGTAATCATCAGATCATCCAATGTGGTTTCCGTCCTTAGTGGGGAATTAAGAAGGGAGTATTTGGCGGAATTTAAGATGGAGTTCAATGCAAACAGTTCAGCCTTAATCGTTACCATGCAAACGACATCATGATGGTTTAATAGTGAACGAATTGTTGATAGTTCATTATTCGCCATATTATAGATTCACGAGAAATCGCGAGTTGCTAATTTCTGCGACTTAATGCTTTCTGGACATCTCAGTATACCTACTTTTAGCTGCAGTTATTACACTCATACAGTGGTTTCTTGCAGCTATACATTTTAGTCTAATAGCTGACTTATGGCGGTTTTAACAGTGGAATGCTTGTTGCTTATGCATATTGTGCATTGCACAATAGCAGATGCATAGGTTGAAGTAAATCACCAGAGAGAGTAGGGCTTACTGTTATTACCACCACAGACATTTACTGCGATCTGCATGTATGTCTGTGACGTCTTGAGATAGAACATCAAATGTTATACTCTTTACGCATTGCAATTTTCTTATCATTTTGTTTAAGCTGGGGATGGGGCATCCTACCAGATGCCAAACATTAATCTGCTATCTTATACATTCCAATCCAGAGATTTTTGTTTTGAAGATTCTAACAGTCCCTCTAAATGCAATTGTTTGCATATCTCTTGCACTTGGTTCACTTGGTGCCTGGTACTTTTTTAAATTCTTTTTCATGAGTCCAGTTGCTCCTATAATTACTGGAATGATAAAAATGCTCCGACGAACTGCAAGCACTTGTACCCCCTCGACATAAATACCCCCGACAAACCCAACAAGCAGCAAAATCCCACCCCTTTACAGTTGAGATGCCTAGATGTAAGAGAGCCTTCTTATCCAATAGTTTCTTCCCCAGAACCGCTAGACTTTGGAATTCCCTTCTGGGTTCTTGTTTCCCCAACTGTAGTGACATGTAGAAGTTCAAATGTAACGTGAACCAACATCTTGCTACATAGTACTCCTGTAGCTTATGTCCCTGATAGTAGCCCCCCACATCAAAGTAGCAATGTACCTTGTTTGGGGTGAAAATGTAATTAAAGAAATCTTCCTAAGATTCCAGTTTCATGTTCATGTCGTACATAAGACTTTACTATTTCGTTATCTTTTCACTCCCAGCTCTGTTGAACTCAGCATCATTCAGGTTATTAACTTCCAAGTTTTCTTCTTTTACCTTCTTGTCCCATATCACTATGACAGGTTTAATAGCTCTGTTTTCTAGATATGCAGCTGGAAAAAAACTTCCATAGTCATGGTAGATTACGTATAATTTAACTATTCTTTCTGGTATATGTTTCCAGGGCTTGTTGCTACATTCGATATACAACTTTTTACAGATGCTCTTTTTACATACTCCATTGTGCTATATTGTATAGTAACCATCCTCCAGCAGAACCATTACAGCTGGATGTCAGGTGGCTCACACTCTCTACAACTGTATAGTAGAACCTGCAATTGCTGTCATTGCTAAGACCACTCATCTTCTTAAGAGCATTGGCCATTAAGCCTTGATCTTGGACAACCATGATCACAGGAGACGATACTATTTTTATCCAGTCTTATTTATATGTATAGTCCTGGGTGCATTCACTCAGAAAATATTTGGCACGCTTTTAATTGGCCCATTCTTCCAGTTTTTTATTTAGTTATTTTTATTTTATTTATTTATTTTTTTTTTTGCAATGGAAGGCCTTGGTGCATTTTTGGCGACTCTATTAGGCTATTCCCGTAGCAAGCTTATTTTATGATTTTGTTGTATTTGTAAGATGCTTTACCAGTTTCATGATGGAGATTGTTCTGTGTTCTGTGATGACGATGTACCATCATGAGGTTTGGATTCTGGGAGCTCATCAGATATTGCTTGTCACAAGATGTTAATGGTCAATCTGAGAAACCCGCACCTCCTGCTCCTCTGCCTAGGCAGACAATAACATTATGTTTCTGTATGCTAGTATGTATACAGAACAATTTCCTGGTTTTAGAGTCCAGTCTGTTTATGTCCTTTTGTGGTAAGTGAACAATGCCAAAACACGCATGGCTAGTTGGTTAATGGCAGTTACCTTTTTTTGTTTTTAAGTTGTGTTTTACATTTTTTTACACGGCGGATATATCCACTGCTAATATTTCCTCTCATCTAGGTATACTGAATTAAACTGTTCTCTTATTGTCTTTGTCAAACATGTTTGGGGGCCCCTATGAAGAATAAAAAATATTCTGACTCGTACTTCTGAAATTATCTCCGCTTATCACCAACTTTTCTCTTCAGTGCAGATTTTGAAAAAGACATGACTGGGACTGGGTAAAGGGTATATGTACCTTCAGCTAGGTATAGTTGACCCTTTCTATATTTTTTTAAGTTTTAATAACTGAAAATCATTATTTCCTAACCATCTATGACAGAAAAGGGTTAATCTTTAAACTGTGAATTATAAAACGCAAAACGTCACATGAGAAACAGGACAGTCAGAAACCTTTACATGCGTCATTTTAATTAGATGTTGCGATCCATAAAATAAACAAACATTCCAAAATATACGAAAACAAAAATAACAATAAAAATGAGACGCAGTTAAAGTAAGGTAATGAATATTTAATTGGAATGTAACTTTAAATTATGTACCTTTTATATTTAATTTTAAAATACAGTAAACCTAATTTAGCAATAATGTTGTCTCCACGTGATATTTCATCTTGCGTTGGCATCTTGATTCAAATCCTTCTACGTTTGGTTATAAAATATCACTAAAAGGTTTAATACACGTCCTAAAATAATACTAAAGTCGGTTTATTATCTGATTTTGTACGAACTAAAAAAAGAGCACGTTCTTTTCGACTTTAATAAAATATTCCACTGAAATTTAGATTAAAGTGTGTGTATTTGGGGCAGCGTGTTTTCATTTAGGCAAGCATTGTTAAAATTAACAGAAATCTTCTGCTTAATTATAGTTTTTTTAATTAAAAAAATTTATAATAATAATAATAATAATAATATATGTTTCATATGTATCATGAACGTTTTCGATTCTTTGTCAAATAATCATCAGGTAAAAAAACAAGTGAACAAAAAATCTGAAGGAAAAATCATACGAAACATACATTAATTTTATCTTTTTAAATTTTAACATAAAATTTTAGAAAATGGGAGAAAGGTATAATTGATGGGTTACTTATGTGCATCCAGGTTGGGAGGTTGGGAATAGAAAAAGACAACTTGGAACACAGTATATGCTTAAAGATATGTTGAAAAATAAGCAAAATACAGAGAAAAGGGGTGACATACACTAGGCATACTTGTCAGTCGGATATCAGTAGAGCATCCAATATCCATGAGAGTACTTGGTTCTCAATTAATATAGGATTTAGAAGAGTCCATGACGGCTCCATAACAATTAAGTAGATGGTTTCTGTTATCTTTGACAATGTTTGCTTAAAAGGTATTTTTTGAATGCTTACAATGCAGAATGTACAGTCGTTGTGAGCAGATAAATAAATAATTCAATAATTTTTTTATATTACTTTTATATCTATATTTATTTATCTACCTGAATTTTTTTCAACTGTGGATGGTACTTATCCCAAAGGAAATAAATCCTCTATCTAGGCTGTAAATTGTAAAGTGGCTGTTTTGTTTAGATTTTAAATCCAAACGCTCAAAGATTAATTAATTCAGTTATATGTTCAGGGGAAATAATTCTATTTATTTATTTATTTTTTTTTACTTGTCTATAGATTTTCTGATCAAGGGGATTTTATTCTTTAACAATGTTTCAAGCAAACCACACCATACTTCTTAATGTTTGCTTAAATTTTAATTAAAATAAATATTTTATAAACTCTAAAACAAATACGTTTTACATTGGGATTTTTTATTTCTTAATCTTCCCCATAAACACGAAATTACACTGAATTTAATTGTTTGATCTTATCTGAAATTTTAATTCCTGGAAGATGAAAAATGGGACATATTTATCATACCTACGTTACAAGTAGCTAATTGGTTGTTACAAGACTTAGTTATCGTAACGAGTGTTGAGAGAGCGTCATATGCTTTCTTACTATTATTAACTCTGACGTATACGCATATTATTTCAAGAGTAATATTATTATTCTACTAGCGGGGCGGGATGCCCGGCGTTACCCGATCGTAAAATACGCTAAAATATATTTTAATTCATGCAGATCTAGTATTTATTATTACAGAGCCAATTTTCTACTGAAAATTATGCACACATATATAGTACCGATTTAAAAAATAAAAAAAAAGAAATTACTTGAACGCCATCAGCTATAATCAAAACCAAAACATTTAGCGCTGCAGCTGCGTCTCCTACCGTTTGAGCTATTGACAGATAGATAAAAAAGATTTTAAATTAAACCACTTTAAGCTATGCGCAAAAGTAATAGAAATATGTCGGCAAGTTATAATAAACGTTTTCCATTTCAACTAGCGAACACGTTTCTGTACGCGTTATTCATCCATCAAAACAAAATTTTTACTCAATATAAATCCTCCTTGGTGTATGATTACTATTCCCTGTTTATTTCAATGTTACGTGACCAGTATTTTAAGAGTTTATCGGTTAAATATTTTTACACGGACATACATACATACATACATACATACATACATACATCTACTGTTTTATTTATACAGACTAGACTTTTTGGCCGTTAAAAATGGGCAAAAGTTATAGCCTGTTGTCTTAAAATGAGTGCTTTATGTCAAATAGATTTTTTTTCACAAGGTGGTCACCACGTATCAAGGCCCGGAAGCCACGCAGGGTACCGGTTATTGCATGTACAGTACGTTAGTGTGGAGATTTAATAAAGTGTCTACTTAAGGGGGCGGTTCATCAGGAATTTGTTTACGTTGGACTTGAAGATATCAAGGTTGTAGTCAGGTGGGAAGCAGGCAGACGAAACAGAGTTCCACAGGTGTGCAGTTCTAAGAAAGAAGCTTTTTTCATGGAATCTACGTTTTGATTTAGGCACAGATAAAGAGTGGGAAAATTTTTGACAGTGGTTTCAGCTGGACGGATGTTTTTCGTAAAAAATTGGCGAGGGGGGATCAGAGATTGGAGCTCAGACGAGCACCTGCCATGGAAATAACGATAAAACAAAGATAGGCTCGCAACATCTTTTCCGTGGGAGAGAGGTTGCAGGGAAGGGAAAAGGGAATCCCCCCGATGGTTAAATTTGTGCTCATTTATGCATTAAAATGCTAATCCATATTAAGCCATATCCATCCCTAACTGTGTATCAAACAGATATTAAAATATTTAATTCGTCGCACCTTATCATAGCGAATGTCCATATAAAATTTCAGCCAGATTGGCCCAGTAGTTTATGAAAAAAAAACTTCTAGAGTAAATGTGTTGACTTATCCCTATTAATCTCTATTAATACCCAACTGCCTATCAAACGGATACCACAATACTTAGTTCGCTGCACTTTAACATCACAAATATCCTTACAAAATTTCATTCCAGTAGTTTCCGAGAAAAAAGTGAAACGAACTGACAGACAGACAGGCAGACTAAGAGAAATATAATATACATACTAGCAGTTCTTTGTAAAGTATTGATCTGGCATAATAAAAGTTGCATTTTTGTCATGTGATAACATGTTATTTTTAAGGCTATTAACCGTATTCGCAAAATAATGATCGGAACTACTCGAGAATAGTTAAAAAATAAAACATCATTTTAGATGCGTATTTTGGTAGTGGATCTGTTCCACATGTAAATAAAATGTAACATGATCATTCATTTCCTGGCTACCGGGCGGTAATGGTCACTCACTTTCGGAATAGAAAGTGTTGTTAAGGACACAAAAAATCCTGGATGCACGTGGGAAAAGGGGCGGACCGAAATCACATCGAGCTTTGATTTCAAGCAGTGTCCACGTAATACCGTTCCTGCCCAGCGCTAGTTTCAGACCCATTACCTTATCTCTCAATTAGAAGATATTTGATTTCTCTTGTTTTGTATTCAAAAAATCTTCCGAGATTAATGGCTGCTAAATAGTGTCATTCTGAAAGCGGTTTCTATTATGGCTTACTTATTACTAGTCTGGGTACCCGGCGTTGCCCGGGTGTTTAGAAGTATGTGTTGAGAAAAAAAAAAAAAAGAAAAAACGCATCGCGAAGGAGGAAAAGAACACGAAAAAAAAAGGGACGTCTTTGCTGTTGCACCCATCGACAAACCGGAAGTGCCGTAGGTTTAAATTAGGGCTAGACAAAAACGACACTTCCCTGTAGAAAAGTGTCAACTTGAGGATGAAGGAATTAATGTTTTTGTCCAATTTTTCGATATTTGGCGTCCAAAGGGTCGAGCTTCAAAATGATATCGATCTCGTGAAAATTCGACGCCTCTATCGAAAGTTTTAGGCAAACATACAAACATACATACATACATACATACATTTAAACAGATTTTTGCCCTTTATATTATAGACTAGCTGAACAGTGTCCTAACGTTTCTCGGGAAAGTAGAATGACTCAAAAAATAGTCTGCTTTTGAAAGTATATTCTATTATCATTTATTTATTATCAATGAGCGATATTTGTTTAAATTTCAGGTAAACAATAAAAAGTTTACATAAAAATAAAATTTTAAATAATGTTAGTTTAGTCTTTGACAATAAGTTATACTGTTGCTTAATCTTGTGCCAGATATGGATTGAATCAAGAGACAAGACAGCCAATATCGGAAATGACTGATATGTTTCAGGATAGGATTAAAGTATAAGGCATTTCTGAATATTGTTGCGATATTGCGTGTATAATGCCTATATACATACTTCCTGTCGTCCTTGCCCTCAATCAATTGACATAGGATTTGTTTTTTTTATAAACGATTATTTGCATGAAAATATCTATACAATTTAGCTACATACAATCAAATATATGTGTGTAAGTGTGTGTGTGTATACGCGTATGTTTCTGTGTGTGTGTGTGTGTGTGTGTGTGTGTGTGTGTGTGTGTGTGTGTGTGTGTGCGTGCGCGAGCGTGTGCGTGTTTGATGAAAGAGATACTGGCGGAGTAATGGAAGAAAGAGAAATTCATTTCTCAATTACTTTATTACTCACTCCTCACTGACCTGCATCGGGGTCGAAATGAGGCGTTTTCTTATGCGTTTACTCGCTGTGATGTCTAGCGAAACTTAGAGATCACCCCACCCCTTGAAGATAATTACGCCAAATCTTAATTTCCATTAATCATGGAGGTCGTACTTTTAACCTTACAGTCGCCCATCATTCAGCCAGTGTGTTGCTCATTCATTTCAAATTCAATTAACTGTTGGTTTCTTTCATTCTCGAATGATAACTTTATGTACGGTGGCGAGAAGATGTGGTCGCTCTCAGTTTAATCTTCCCCCCTCTCTTTTTCTCGGCCACGAAGACAAAATATAACATTAACAAAAACTTTTACTTAATAAATAGCTATAATTGACAATGGTAAATTTGGAACTTACAAAATAAAATATTTACATTAACAATAAATAAGGTTTAGATTAATAATAATAATAATAATAATAATAATAATAATAATAATAATAATAATAATAATAATACTTGAAAAGAGAGATAAAAAACTGTGGAAATTGAAGAACGTAGAAGTTGTACCTAATGTGATGTGAACCCTAGGGAGTGTAACAAAAGGATTTGACAAGTGAATTGAGAAATGTGGGATTCATTACAATGTTGGAGTATTTCAAAAGACTGCCTCCTTGGGAACCTCCAGAATATTGTGGAAGTGCTGGAAGATTTGGAAAAGAAGATTATGATAGCTTTTAGTCATTTATTATGATCCTCTTATCAGCATAAAATCGGTAATAATAACAGCCAGACACAAAATATGACAACACAAATAATAATAATAATAATAATAATAATAATAATAATAATAATAATAATAATAATAATAATAATAATATTGATATGTAGTTTGCTTGAAGCATTGTGTGGGATAGGTATGTAGTAGAGATTTAGAAGGCTATCACAATGCGAGGAATGAGATATAGTCGGTGTTGGTGAGAGAAGACGAAAACAAGTGGCGATTTACAAATCAATAAGTACATACATATATGTCTATACATATATTTATTCAGTTGTATTAAATACAAATGTCTTACTTGTTATGTCTGTGACAATATCCATATATTTCGGGAAAAAATTCCCCTTTTCAAATGGTGGACGTGACAGATTGATTCAAAACATGCTAGATGATGGAGCGGAAAATTAATTGAATGGCTGTGTGGAGCCTCGGAGCAAATGTAAGGAGGGGAGTTTATATTTATGGCGTGTTTTAGGTAATTAGCATATTTTTTGTTCCTTTTTTAATATTATTTTGTATATATATATATATATATATATATATATATATATATATATATATATATATATATATAGTTTATAACTTGTTGCTTTTGCGTAAGCTTTTTTATTTTGTATATTCTATGTCTATTTCGTTGTCTTTATTTTTTTCTGCTGCTATGTATTCATTTATTTGTTTAATTTATTTATGTCCTTGCTTGTTCAGTAGAATGACCTGGTGTATCTAGGCCACACAAATCGCTAGCAGGCATGTACGGGTTAACTTTTGAAGGAGAAAAGTATAAGGAGGATGTGAAAGAGGAGGGGAGGGGGTGCGGGATGGGGTGCTCTTAGCCGACTGTTGGGGTGTGTAGGTTAGGGGATGTGATTGTCAGGAATAGGAAGATAGGTGGAAAAGGGGTACTAAATTGACTTTCCTTTGGGAATTGTTATTTTATTTATTTTAATAAAACAATAAGTGGTTATAGATGGAACATTTTTTTTTTATTTAATTCTTTATTATTATTTGTTTATTTATTCCTTTATGTTTGTTGTTAGTGCTTATTTGGGTTTGAATAGGTGGGTTAGCTTAAATCAAAATCTTTTTCCTTTATATTGGTTTATGTTACTTCAGTTAACTATTTATTTATATATATATTATTATTAACGTTTAATAATAATAATAATAATAATAATAATAATAATAATAATAATAATAATAATAATAATAATAATAATAATAATAATAATAATATATCAGAATGTAAATAGAGGAAAAACAATAACAAAACCACCGGACCCAACAGAAACAAAACGCTTCTGGAGTCAGATATGGGAAGATCGAAAGGATCATAATAGAAATGCAGAATGGCTGAAAGAAATAAAAGAAGAGTCACAACAAATCGAAGAATGAATAGAGAATGAAATCAGCAAGGAAACCCTCAGAACAAGCCTACGGAAAATAGCCAACTAGAGAGCACCAGATCATGACGGAATACATGCCTATTGGTTTAAAAAAATCACAACACTACATGAAAGTCTAGCTCAGCATCTGAAAAAGATGGATAACTAAAGATAGGACCACATTAGTGCAAAAAGATGCAGAAAAAAGGGCCAACCCTAGCAACCAAGATTTCCTATCACCACTACTGTTCATCATTGCCATGATACCCCTGAACAATATACTAAGAAAATGCCAAGCCGGATACAATTTCTCTAATAAAAACGAAAGAATGAACCACCTAATGTACATGGATGACCTGAAACTGTTTGCAAAAACAAAGACAGAACTAGGGAAACTAATAAACACAACCAGAATCTTAAGTCAGGATACCCAAATGTAATTCAGTATGCAACAGTGTGCACTGTTGATCATGACGATGGGAAAACTGGAAGCAGCAAGAAGATATGATATTACCCAATCAAACAGAGACGAGGGCACTAGGTGAACATGATAACTACAAATACTTGGGAGTTCTGGAAGCAGACACCATCAAAGCAACAGAAATGAAAGAGAAAATTGGGAAAGAATACCTCAGAAGAACAAGGAAACTCCTTGAAACAAGAATACTTAGTAGAAATCTAATTAAAGGAATAAACACATGGGCAGTGTCACTAATAAGATACTCTGGATCGATTATAAATTGGACCAAAGAAGAACTGCGGAATCTCGACCAGAAGATCAGGACACTCATGATAATGCACTACACCCAAAGGACGATACTGACCGACTCTATGTAAAAACTGAATGACGCAAGAATAGGGCTGGTCTGTATAGAAGACTGTAAATAACACAAAATGAGAATTAGAAAAATGCATAATGCAGAACACCGAAGGAATAAATACAGCGGCAAGAGATACTGAAGAAATAAACAAGATAGAAAAAGAAGAGACGTGGAATAAGACGAGAAAATAAAAATGGGAAGAGAAACACCTACATGGACGATTCATAAAGATTACAAATAAGGAGAGCAACGAAAACACTTGTAAATGGCTACAAAAAGGAAACCTAAACAGAGAAACTGAATCTAATAACAGCCGCACAACATAACGCGATTAGAACCAACAACATCAAAGCAAGGATCGACAAGACAAAAAAAAAACAGCAAATGAACACTCTGCAGATAAAGAGACGAAACAATAAACCACATAATAAGTGAATGTAGCAAACTAGCGCACAAAGAATATAAAAATAGACATGATCAAGTAGGAAAGGCAGTGCATTGGCAATTATTCAAAATTGCATATTGAACACTCATACAAATTACACACACAAACCGGCAAGAGTACTGGAAAATAAAAGTCACTAGATCCTATGGGACATGGATATGCAAACAGATAAAACCATCCAAGCAAGAAAACCGGATGTCATAATAGTTAACAAGTAGGAAAAGTCCTGTCAGATTGTAGATTTTACCGTTCCAGCGGCCCACAGACTGAAGATCAAGGAGACAGAAAAGCAAAGCAAATACAAGGAACTACCCAGAGAGCTCAAAGGGATCTGGAAAATGAGGAAAGTCAAGATAAGACTACTAATAGTAGGAGCGCAAGGAACAGTACCGAAACCTTTGAAAAAAGAATGGGAGAGATTGAAATCAGAGGAATGGCTGAAAAGATACAATGGATAACAATAACGAAAACTGCAGAAATATTAAGGAAAACTCTAGAATGCGGAGACTAACATCACACATGAACTACACTCACAAACTGGACATACAGAAACAGCTATAGGTGTAAAACACAATGGAACATCACATGGAATAATGAAAACTGAGACGGTATAATTGTAAGGTATCTTCATGCGCCATTGTGTTCTAACCACATTTTTTTCTTCTTGTATATGTGTACACCATAAATTGGCACCACAGCAAATAAATGAGGAGGGTCAAGGAGGATGGAAAGATTGAGCAGAGAAATACTAGCAAGACCTCCGGTGGATGAGTGCAAAAAAGACTGGATCCCTGGGGAGGCTTTTTGCCGCGCAAATTCCAGTGAAGACCAATGGTCGCTGCCAATGAGAAATCAATGGTAGGTGGCTGTTGCAATAATGCAAATTCTTTTGCAAAGGTTATCGAAAGAGGTGGAGAGTACTGGAAATCTGAGGAGACGTTGTTGTCACTCAGACTCCAGAGAACACCATAAGTTGTTATCAAAGAGAAATACTTGATAAGTGCTTGCATGACTACACCTAGTGGGTAAATAATGTTAATGATAACTATCAATTACCTAACCACCTAAAGTTACATTATGAATTAGAATTATTTAATTAGCATGCACCTTCAAATTATGTTAAATACATATGCCTCAAATGAAAATAAAAGAGATCCAAAAGTTGAGACTACTATGAAATAATAATAATAATAATAATAATAATAATAATAATAATAATAATAATAAATTTTCCACAACAACAGAGAACAAAAATATCAAACAAAACATAAAATTAACAACAGTAATATTGATGCGGACAAACAATCGAGCGCTTTCATTAGACGTGATTGATGTAGTATCTAATCCTTATAAGTATCTCCGGTTACCACGACTTACAACATAAAAAAAACATGAAGCGAATAATTCTGCGCTTCCCTCCGAATAGTTGATTCTATTCTCGATATAAAAAAGTTGAAAGTGAACCTTGGGTTTATTTTCGCCAATCCCATGACTCTCGTTTATCTTATTTTGTCATTCATTCATGACATTCCATATTTCTGACAAAGGGAGAAGAATTGCCGTTTTCTGGGTCGGAATCCATTCATCCAATACTTATCGTTGGCCTTTTATTGAACTTGAAATAATATTGTTAGCTCATTACATCCAGTGGCTTCATGCCTTGTCTGGGGCGATTTGCATAAAAGAAAGAAAAATAAATATTAAGACGCATATAAAACGATATCAAATTAAATAAATATATACAACAGGTAACACACTATCATCTTTGTTATTTCGGTAAGCGACAACTAAGTCGTTCTCTGACTAAAAACACTTTTCTTGCCAAAAATGACTTCTGTAAAAATGGACATACACACATGTCGCAAGTTTATATATAAGAGGATGAACGACAACTGTGAATAATCATAAAATCTACGATAGGACAAATTATGTTATACTGTGAAAATGAAAATAGAACTGTTTTCTCCCGGCACCTTGGTTACTAATAACAGTGTGCCTCGCTTTAACAATAGACTACGTTAATTACACTAACCATTGATTTTTCTTTTGTTTGTTTTTTGGACACAACTCATAGCAACCGTTCGATAGCGGTCAATGGTGGTCCGATAAGCGATTGAGTTTAATCAGCTAATCGAATTTAGATGGAGAACGCCATTTTATTTTCAGAGTTGCCGCTTTTCTGCATCGCAACTAAAACTGTCTGCATGCAATCTAAGCATAATTTTAAACAACAAAGGAAAATCCTACACAGTTAACCTAACTGGGTTCGAGCCCTCTAACCAGCAGTTGTTATCATTTCTTATACTGAAGATTGCATTAGCATGAAATACTAGAGTCTTTAGGTATAAAAATACCTATGTTTTGTCTGTGGTCTGTTTGTGAGAAGAACGACTTCTACCAAATTGCTCCGTCAACTTTTGGTCTACAGACCTGAAATATAGAGGCTTTAGACCTACGGAACAAATCCGATTTACTTTTTTAGCCGGTAAAAAATAGCCGCTAAGGCGTCAAAATAAAAATAAAATACAATTTAACAGTTGTAAGTCGAGTAAACATGTTATTTTTACGCATGCGCAAATATGCATTTATATGTTTAGCAACATTAACTTTTAAGTTTTTGTAAGCGTATCGATGTGGATCGGGTGGTAACGAATAAGACTGGAGATCTAAATGTGTTTGTTTCGATTCTAGCTTAAGGCACCCAAGTCGTATTTTTTAACTTTTGAAATCACTACTATATATTGGGTAAAATATAAAAATCAATAGAGAATTAGCTCTATAATAATAAGTAATAATTTCTGACGAGGACGCATCACAGACCGTCTGAAACGCGCGTAAACGATTTCAATGACTTAAAAACATTATTACAATGATCCAAACATAATTCTCAATGAAAAACCAAGACACGGAATAATAAAATAATGTTAAAAAATACACATTGTTGGTGACTACTCCCTTATTTAAATATACATCTTTCTTTCGTTGGAATTTATTAACCCATTTTATATAAATATATATATATATATATATATATATATATATATATATATATATATATGTGTGTGTGTGTGTGTGTGTGTGTGTGTGTGTGTGTACGAGCGCGTCCAAGCATCTCTGTACAAGATTATGTTTGTCGATGGGTTAATCGATTGGTCGATTGATAGGGTATGGCATAAAGGTTTACTTCACAAGATTTCCAGCTATGGTATAGCTGGAAATGCCTTCTCAATTATTAAATCATTTCTCTCCGATAGGTTCATAAGAGTAGTAGTTGATGGGCAAAAATCAGAAGCTCACAGTATAAATGCTGGAGTCCCTCAGGGGGCCATCCTGGGCCCAATTCTTTTCCTGATCTACATTAATGATCTTCCAAATCACATCCTTACATCATTCGTAGACATTTTTGCTGACGACACTACCATCTATGGTAGCACATCTAAGACAGTAAACGACCAAGTTCTCTTCGATTCTCTCTCCTCTGATCTTGATCACGTTTTACAATGGGGAAAGGAGTGGCTGGTTACTTTTAATGCATCTAAAACCAAGCTTCTATCTTTACATCATCAACATTCTGATCCCCATCTGGCATCAATTAAAATGAATGGCTCTCGTCTTGGGGAGGCCTCAAGTTTTGACAGGCTTCTGGGCTTGACCTTTACTCCTGATCTTCAATGGAATACGTACATCAAATCTGTTGCCAAGGCCGCTGGAAAAATGGTCAGAGCTTTCTATCGATCTAGTAGATATCTCACTGCTGATGCAATTCTCTATCTATATAAGAGCCAGATACGTCCAAGGATAGAATACTGTTGCCACATATGGGCAGGAGCTGCTAGAAAAGACTTGCCCTGCCTTGATAGGGTTCAAAATAGACTTCGTGGCCTGGTGGGAGATGTCCTTTTCTCTTCGCTGCAACCTCTATCTCACAGAAGAGATGTTGTGAGTTTGTCTCTGCTTTATCGTTATTTTCATGGAAAGTGTTCAACTGAGCTTCAATCTATGGTCCCCCCCTCGTCAAACTTTCACAAGAAACACTCGACTAGCTGAAAACATTATCAATAATTTTCCCCACTCTTTATCTGTGCCTAAACCTAAACGTAGATTCCATGATCAAAGCTTGTTTCTTAGAACTGCACGCCTGTGGAATTGTCTTCCGTTTTCCTGCTTTCCGGCTGACTACAATATGGTTGTCTTCAAGTCTAATGTAAATAAGTTCTTGATGAGCTGTTCCATATAAGTTATCAAATTTACCAAATTTCCATTACTCATGATTACTATATTGTCCAATTTCTACTGTACACTCTTTAACCCTTATCCTTGAGTGGCCTCTTGGCCTTGATAAGTGGTGACGCCCATGTAAAAAAAAAACAAAAAAACGCCTGTGGAATTGTCTTCCGTTTTCCTGCTTTCCAGCTGTCTATATAATATGGTTGTCTTCAAGTCCAACGTGAACAAGTTTCTGATGAGCCATTCCACTTAAGTTAACAAATTTACCGAACTTCCATTACTATCGATAACTATATTGTCCTTTTGACTACTTTACACTCTTTAACCCTTATCCTTGAGTGGCCTATCGGCCTTGATAAGTGGTGACCTCTATGTAAAAAAAAAAATGTCAGCGCTTCAGTTTGAAATAACATCTTCATCGCAAAACGCGCAAGTTGAATGGACAACACTGAAGAAGAAGGAGTTCATATTTATAATGTTCTTTAAACAGAACTTGTATTTCCTGCCTGCTTGTTTGCGCGTTATGAGTTGGAGGTATGAATACGTATTGTTACTCATTCAATTTTGAGCAACGCCGGTTCTTCTTGCTAATAACCTCGAAAAGTTTGATTTTCATAAAAAGAAAAGCTTTCTGTGTATAACACTATTTTCTAAGATAAAATGTCATATATTTTTTTACTAGTGGGTCACCGCTTATGTAGGTCCGTGAGGCACTGAAGGAAAGAGTAAGCTAGTTGTCAGCTGGATGGTGCACATTGAAAGTAAAACCAACACAAAGTCAAGTATCTGCAGAATGTCTTCTTGGTTCCTCCTCTTCTCTTTTCTCTCTCCCAACAATCGAACACAGCATATAATAACAAAACTCTAAAGCACGTCTGACAGCACTGACTTCTGCCAACAGTCTGCCCCTCCTCTTAACAACACAGGCTTTTTATATCGTAAAATCGTTCACCTCTATTTGCATATTCTTCTAACTCACGTGATCACTACTCTATAAATAAGAGTCTTGACCATTTCTTTTCTTTCTTTTTATTTATTTTTGGTGACCGACCCGCACGTGGTCTATCCAGGTAAGTCACGCATTTCTCCACACTCCCCCCTGATCTCATGATCACAAACAGGACATGCGGGCAATCGTCGTTGGCGGGTACTCCTTCGAAGAAGCACTTCCTCATTGCTGTTTTCTTCATTACCACCATCATTACTACCAGTCTGTTCCATTATCCCGTCTCGTGGTTCCATAGGCGGTGTCTCACAATCAGGGCAGGGGGGCAGTATCCGTCTTTGTCGGGTACTTCTCCGAAGAATCGGAGGCGTCATCTCCTCGGTATGCTCCATCATCCCTTCTCGCTGGGTTTCGCAATCACGGGGGGTGGGCAGTATTCGTCTCTGTCGAGTATTTCGATGAGGCATTACTTCCTTGTGTCCATCGCTCTCCTCACTATTGTCATCAGTATGTCCCATCATTCCCTCATCTGGTTCTGTTGGTGGTGTTTCTATGCTCACCTGAAGGGGCAGTAAGTGATCAGGATCATCTCTGAACGGTGTGTGATCCTCCTCATCGTCCTCAGAATCAGAAGAGGTATAACAAGGGCGGATATCTTTTACGTGACGTGGTATGCCACCAATCAACATGGTCTGAGGACTTATGATTTCATCTATTTTTCCCCGGAAAAATTTCGTAGTGCACCCAGCATTTGGGGGTTTTATCCAAACAAGGTCTCCCACCTGATATGGTGTATTGACAACACTCACCACTGATGGTATGGCATCAACTCCTTTCACACGCTGTTCATATTGGTAAATCCCATTGGCTGGTGCAGTTGCTGGTGTTGCATTGTCCTTGGGTGTTATATTATACCAGTACACAGCTTCTGGAATAGAGCACTGCGTCCTGGCTGCAATTCTTTTGATGGTGCGGTGACACCGTTCTGCTATACCATTACCCTCGGGATAATATGCACACCGATAATGCATTTTAATCCCCCATTCGTGCACGAATTTCTGAAATTCTTGACATCGAAATGTGGCGGCATTATCAGTCAGAATTTCAATCGGGGCACCACGTTCAAAAAAGACGGCTCTCAACTGTTGTATAATGCTGGCTGCATCCTGTCGTGTCAACAGGCGCCATATTGTGAAACGCGTCGGGCCACAATCCGTCATGGTCAAAAAATGTTTGCCCCCATAATGTGTTATGTCCATCCCTACTCGCTGCCAGTTGCCCTCCACCTCGAGCTTCCCTTTTTGCCATTGGGATGGTGCCGGATCAATTCTCTGACACTCTTCACACGAACGTATGGCTGCTTTCACTGATGCTTTTGTAGTTGCAGGGCATACTCTTCGGACAAAATATGCAGTCCTCTGAATTCCAGGATGTCCAATCTGCTGGTGTATCATACGGATCTGGTCAGGTGTTAATTGATCCGTTACAGTCGCGCATGTTTGTTGTTGAAGATCGGATCCCTGCCTCATTGCATCGATCCACCTCTTTGGTACTCGAGTCAAGCTATCAGCCAAATTCTGCATCGACGAGACTAACGTAATGTCTACCTGCAAGCTGTATTCGTCAACTAGACGCTTAATTATTGCTAGTCTCCTTCGTACTAGCATTTCACTTGCAGCTCTAGTCTTAACTCGAGCCTTTCCAGTCAAGGTGTCGGTTAACCAATGGTAAACACACAATGAGTCAGTGTGGAGATGCACAACATTAGTCTGCCATTGCAATGCGAGATTAAGACCTTTTAACGTGGCATCAAGTTCTGCCAAATTTATATGTTGGGCATCATTTTTCGGACGAAGCCAGCATGCATCTTCCACAACAACACCTAGTTGCTCCAACACGACACCTGTAGCCAACGAACTTGCGTCAACCCATGCATTTAGTTCGTTTCCAGACACTTGCCACTCACCCCGGGCAGGGTCATTCCTATGCACTCTGGACAACATTTCAGCCATCATTTGTTGGAGAGAATCATCATCCGCAACATCGTCCCATCCTTTTGTTACTGTAGTCACTCGTCTTTTCACCACTCCTGTTGCCGATCGGAGCCATCCAGACAGGTAGATGTCCTACCAATTTACCACAGATAGAAAACACAGTACGTCTTGTTAATACATTGGGTAACTTTGGAAGTGGGCTCCCTCGTTTCCATCGCAACGTATTGCCCTCCTCCCAGACCTCGAGGCCTAGCACGGGCACTCCATCCTTTAGGCACTTAGGGTCTTTGCTTATTAACCCAAACGCTTTCAGTTTTATTCGAACTGCATCCGCAGACATTATGTCCTCATTAACATAGATGTCATCTATGTAGGCTGAAGCAGCTTTTGCTGTGGTCTCATCCTGCATCAAAACAGTTTTAATAATGGTTGTCATAATCAAGGGTGCTACGTTTAGGCCAAAACCTAAACGTGTCAAACAATATAGTTTTCCCTTGAGTAGTACTGTCTGAAACGGCCATAATGACTCATGGACACGTATCTGCAGGTAGGCCCTCTTTAGATCCAGAAGTGCTACATTGCTCCCTTTTTGACGCCACTCTCTCAGTTTAGCAGCGCACACATCTGCGTTTCCGGTAAACGCATCAACATGCCGATTCAACTCTCGGTAATCCATTACGGGACGAATTTTTTCTTTGGTAGGTTGTTCAACAGCCATGAGCGGAATTAATCCCTTGGGTGGTCCCAGACGTTCCTGTGGGTATGGTATTAACCAACCGTTGTCAATCCACATCTGAAGTTCTTCTTCATATGTGGCCCTATTCTTGGTAGAAACTGCATACTCTGGAATCGTGTTGCACAGCCGATCTGGTTCCTGGCCCATGGCCCATTTCCACTTTGCAGTCCACACCCTTTCGTTGTCATCAAATGTAGCACAGAAGTCCTTTTCTTCAATCGACATGGCTGCACAGACGTCTTTCCCTTCTCCAAGCCTGATACCTCTAGCTGCTGTGATTGTAACGCCTCCTAGTGCTTGTATTGCATCAATTCCAAGCAACATGTCGTAGCCAAGGGGTTTCTCCTGCATCATCAGAACGTCAACTTTAGCTGTGTCACCCTTCTCAGTGCAGATTGTGACTGTCCCTTCACCACAACATACCCGTGATAAGCCATTGATGGTCATAACGCCAACTGGGTTCCTCCGCCACACCGGACAGCAATGGGCACTAACTATAGACCGGGAACACCCCGTGTCTATAAGTGCTGAACACTGCACATCATCAAGTTTAACGCTAATGACAGGCAATCCTGTGTTTATTGGTTGGCAGGGGGCAAGGGTAGCGATAGTACCTTGCCCCCAACTTCGTTTCCCGAACAGTTGCGAGATATGTGCCCAAACTTATTGCAGCGATAGCATTGCACTGGTCTCTTTGATTGTGGATATACACCTCTCCTATCACTCCGGCACTCTTTAGCAAAATGATTGGCCTCCCCACATTTATAGCACACTGGGGTGGCATGCTTATTACTATCTGGAAGAGAGTCCACATTGCCTCCATGTCGAAAACGAGCTGCTGCTGCTGCAATTGGTTCCTGTTCCTTACAGATGTTTCGAGCTCGGGCCAATAGCTCATCAGTTGACAATTCATCGATTCTTGATGATGCCCGCAACAGTTTACTGACCTCCTCGGGTAGGCCTACCAAAAAAGCACAGCTTAATATTTTATCGTTGACCCCACCAAACGGTACAGATAATTTTCGCAGGTCGGCTAGGTACACGTCGACTGTTTCCTTGGGTCGAAGTGTCCGGCTCGTGAACTGTTGCCACGCAACAAATGGATCTGTACCAAACGCTGTATACAGGCTCTGCTTGATTTCATCCCAGTCTGGTTCATCCCCGAGTTGTTGGTAGACTGCATAGGCCCCTCCGGTTAGCCTCAAAGGGATAACTGTGGCTGGTTCTTTAATTTTGCACAGTTTACAGATTTTCTCTGCCTTTTCAATCCATTCAACGACAGCCGGTCCAGTGGTAGATCCGTCGAACTCGGGTATTAAGCGAATGTCGAATCTGTCCATTGTTAGTAACCGCACACCAAGCGCCGATATAGCTTAAAACCAACACAAAGTCAAGTATCTGCAGAATGTCTTCTTGGTTCCTCCTCTTCTCTTTTCTCTCTCCCAACAATCGAACACAGCATATAATAACAAAACTCTAAAGCACGTCTGACAGCACTGACTTCTGCCAACAGTCTGCCCCTCCTCTTAACAACACAGGCTTTTTATATCGCAAAATCGTTCACCTCTATTTGCATATTCTTCTAACTCACGTGATCACTACTCTATAAATAAGAGTCTTGACCATTTCTTTTCTTTCTTTTTATTTATTTTTGGTGACCGACCCGCACGTGGTCTATCCAGGTAAATCACGCATTTCTCCACAGAAAGCGATGGGCGGGATGAGCAGGAATTGATTATTTCCAAATACAAATCAACAACTATTGTTAAATGTTAACATTGAACTTGAAGATGTATATGTTGCGGTCAGTTGAGAAGCAACCTGTGGTATTTTGTTATATATATATGGAAAGTGCTAAGATCGAAATGTTGTTTATGGAAGCTCCGTTTGGTTTTAGGTAGGTAGGTAGGTAGGTAGGTAGGTAGGAGAGAGAGAGAGAGAGAGAGAGAGAGAGAGAGAGAGAGAGAGAGAGAGCTGTTGTTGTAGCTAAACGCGTTCTTGCAGTGAATATTTTATATCTATATATTTTCAGTCGATCACTTATCACGAAAACAAACCAAAAACTATATGGTCCCCTGACTGATGCCTTTGTCACGTTTTTGAATAAAAGGTAATGAAGCAACTTTAGTAAAAACCCTATAATCACTATAAAGTATTGCTTCTGTATCAGTTTATTTAGTACTAGCCGATTTACCCGAGCTTTGCTACGGATATATTTGTATTGCACAATACTAATTGGCATTCTTTTAATATTTATGTAATTACAGGTTCGAAACCAAAACTTCTGGGTAAACGACATTTCTTGTACCACTGGTAAAAATGTAAACGAAAGTTCTACATTACGTAGAAAAAAAAACTGTACAGGTCCGTTTTCAGTTTGTGTTGCTCCCAAAAATGTAAAGTAGAATTTTTGCGGAATAAACTATGCTTGGTTGTGTATATAAAAAGTACCCCATTTTCAATAAAGGAAGGATTTTCACATAAAAAATTAATAAACAAAAGATACGGCAAAAATTGAATTACACTTGTAAATCATATCTAAAAAATAGCACGGTTCGTAAACTGCAGAAGTACTAAACAGATAAAAACACCCGCATTTTTGTACTTCTGCAATTATTTTTCTTTGAGTGACGCTGAGACATAAAGCGACACCCCCCTCTCTCCGAAAAAAAACCCCATAATTACGTCGAAACTCCTCCACACAAATATATATTATCAACTAAATCAATTACCCAGACAGGAAAACATAAGATCTTTCTCAAAAGAAAATCGAAGAAAAAGAAGTGAAAAAAAAAACGCGTAGGAATATATCTGATATAAAAAGCATTACTTTACCTTGTTTCTTTTTCAAAGTATTATGGAAACGATAATAAAATTCAGACAGTTAAGTGAATAGTTGAAAAATGATTTTAAAATCGTCCGTAGGAAATAAATTTTAACCTTTTGGTAAACGTGCTCACACCTTACAATGAATCGACATTTATAGCCGAGACTTTAATAGAGGGCTAACGATTTAAAATATTTCGTCGAAAAATAAAATCATCCTTAGCCTAATTATTTATTTTTTTATCAATATTTGTAACTTTTACATTTATAGAAAATAAATAATTAAAACAAATCATTTTATCACCATATCTCTCGATTTGGTTAAAAACTATATCCGTTCATAACCGGAAGTGAAATATCAGTGAAAATTACTTAAACTGTGCCAGTTTAGCAAATAGTACAAAATAACTTGAATTAAAATAATTTAAATAAATTAACTTTAAATAATACTCTTAAATAGAACAATTACATCAATTACATTACTATAATCAGTAATTTTAATTGAGCGAATTATTTAAAAAGATTTTCTTTAATATAATATGCAAATTAGATTAGTTCTATTATGTACATTGCCTTCAATATAGTGTATATATATTGATCGAGATGCTATTTATTTATATAGAAAATCTTATAGTAAATAAAATTTATATAGATAACCGTTTTCAGCAGGAAGTTTTGTATATATTAATCAAATTGTGAACAAACAAACATACAGGATTACGGATTTATATATATAATAGATAGTAAAAGCCCTATAATCACTATAAAGTATTGCTTCTGTATAAGTTTTAAAAAAAAATTTAATTCTAGATGTTAAATTTTTTTTGTTTGTTATTTTATTTTTTTTTTTTTGTTATTTTATCGATATGAAGTAAATGAATCCAAACAGATATAAAGCAATCATACATTAAAGTACAAAACCAAGTGATCACTAAATGGGTTGGGAAGCCACAGTGCTAGTAAAGAAGAAAGTTCTGTATCAAGAATTAAGTCCAATATACCACCTTCAATTTGAGTAGTGTAATTTGAGTAGTGTAATTTGAGCGCTGAAGAAATTTTTGAGATCCATTAAGGGATTCTATTCGTGCCACATTGTTTGCAAGAAGCTGATACAAATTGAAATTACCCAACAAAAGTACCCTTTATATCAACGGGCAAGTTGTTGAGCTCATCGATGAGAAGATTTTTAAAAATTCCCGAGTGGGGCAGGCTTGTGGTACACGAACATACAACCAATCGCATGTATTAAAATTTCAATCTACGAATATATAATCAATATTTGTAAAATCGAGTCTACAAGAGTTACTTCCCTTGTACTGTTAGCCAAAATCAGTCGTAGAACTGTTACCTATTTTGACTATTTAAACCCCTGGCCTAATGTAAAACATTGGGCTCAAACAACCAAATGACATCGCTTCATGACAACGATGCCTTATTTTTTTAAATTCGATACCATTTAAACCCCCTATTTAGACACAAATATAAATTTTAGGAGAAAAATGAAAATTAGCCCTAAAAGGTGTGTTTTTCACCCCTAAAACTCCCTGGGGCTCAAGCCCCAGAATTTTCCCAGGGTCAAATATTACGTTTCCAGATGTATATCTATGTGATCTTGCTTTTGTGTAATTTTCAGCAAAATCTAATGGTCGGAAAAGATTTTATGCTCCCGAAAAGTGCTATTTTTGACCATTTTGACCCCTTTGAACCCTCTTGCACAATTACGTTGGCACACTGGTTCTCGCTAGATCACCAAAGTTAAGCAACGTTGAGCCTGGCCAGTACTAGATGAGTGACCATGTGGGCAAGCGAGGCACTGTATGTAGAGGGAGGTAAAATACCAGGTTGAGAAACTGGCGTGGTCTATCCTTCTCTCGAGGATAGATAAGACTCTTAAGCCGTGGTAGGCACCCCATCTAGTGATGGTGTCACGATAAAAAATACCCTTGATAGCCCTGGCGAAGCATCAAGTATTCAGCTACTGACATGATTTGAATTACACTACAAACTCGTGTAGTGAGTTCAATGGATGACCCTCCCCCTGGGGACGCAACCAGAACTTTTATCAAAACTCCGAGAATGTTATATTTCCTCACTTAGGTAGTTGTAACTTCATGCAAAATTTCAGAAAAGTGTAATGAGTAGTTATCGAGAATTTTGGGAACGAACGGGCGAATGGACGAGGGTGAATTTTATGGTTCAAATCTGACTAAGTCAGTAGACCATAACGATAGTGTGGTTAGCAACATCTCTTTTGTGGTTAGCAACATCTCTTTTGATAGAAAAGGGCTTTAAGTAAGATAGTTGATCACTTTCAATAAATCGACTCTACGATATCAAGGCAAAAAAAAAGAGTGCTCCTAACGGCACTCTCAAGGTAGGTAGAAGCAATACTTTATCTTAGAGGTAGACGACTGCCTTAGAAGTAAGGTACTTTCTGACGTTGTAGATTCGTCCAACTATTTTTCCAACGACCTTAGCAATAAATTTGATGTCAGTCTTCCATTTTAAGTCTAGAGCGAAAGTCAGTTGTAAGAGTTTATAAAGAAATGAGTTTCTTGAAAGTGGGAGCCATTCAATGCAACTGGGGAAACTGGAGATCCAAGCGTTTCTGGTGATAAGAAAAGAAGTCTGGTCTTAGATGGGTTAAAAATAACAAATAACTTTCAACCCATCTTACAACATGTACTCTAGGTGTAAAAAAAAAAGAATCAGAAAGATCTTCATCATCACTGATTTTCGAAGGACTTCGTCTTGTCGACGAATGATCTCAGAATACGATTTCAAGAAAAGTATTTTGTATAAAACGGAGTTCTCGTCGATAGATTCAGTGATCTTGTACAACATCACAATCAGCACGTCAGTTGTTGATATTGGAGGACGAAATCCATGTTGCTTGTCAATGAGTATATTACTTTTGCTGAGGTGTTTTCCAACTGTTTGATTCTTACTTCTAACGTACATGAGACCAGTCGGTTTGTACTAAAATGCAGAAGATCGGTCTTCGGTATTTTTACATATTGGGTAGACTAACAAATGGAAGTAGTTCAGTCAAAAGACAGCATTAAACACAAGAAAATGAAACATGCAAACAAAACTTGTGTTTTAAAAAGGAGGGGGGCACTAATTAAAATCAAATCTGAGTTCGAACAGTTTCATGTCACGAGAGCTCATATTTATAATAAATAGATTTTACTTCTTAGCGTGCAGATTCGAAAGCTGCAATATATCTTTTTGCTTGTTATTTTCTTTATCTTCGATCATCCTTTAATTGATAGTGAAACATTCACAAGGTTCGTGCGCCATGACGCTCACTCACTGCAGTTAGAAGCTCCAATCCCGAGAGAAAAGTGTCCTCCAAAAATGTTTTTATTGTAATATGAGGCGTTCGTTTGGCCTCCTTTTGTTTTGGGGAATTGGTAACGTTTTGGTAACATTAAATTCCTAGAGAATGAAATCTCCGGAGAGAGATGTTTTGTTTTACCTCTTCTTTTCGCTCATTTTTCTATCTATCTTTTTTTCCTTTTTTATTTCTACACGTCTTTTACATATCCTTCTCTCTCTCTCTCTCTCTCTCTCTCTCTCTCTCTCTCTCTCTCTCTCTCTCTCCCCTCTCTCTCCTTCTCTCTCCCTCTCCCTCCCCCCTCTCTCTCCTTCTCTGTGTGTGTCTTTCTCTGTTTGTTGATAAACTGCTTGATAAATTATGATGGCTGCGCCTTCTTCACGAGAAAAAAAAAATGTGTTTGACGCAGAAAAAAAGAACAAGTTTTGATTACGACAGTTTACACCCCAGACGCTGGCATAAAAAAGCTACCGGGTGTTACTAATAACCTCCTACACTTTGTTGCAAAGTCTTTTCATTTGTCTGTTTTAGATACGTCTAAACCTCTCTATACGATGCTCTGTCTGCTGGGTAATCACGCTTCAGTTAGAAGCAGGATTTTTATAGCTGAACGTACAGTTTGATTGAAGACATCTTAAAATACCAGTTTATTATAATCGCTTCTTCTTCTTCTTCTTCTTCTTCTTCTTCTTCTTCTTCTTCTTCTTCTTCTTCTTCTTCTTCTTCTTCTTCTTCTTCTATATTTATTAATTTCTTTGCCTTCTTCATTTCTTCTTTCTTCATCTTCCCCCGCCCTTTTCTTCGTCTTCTGTCTTTTCTTCATTTTCTTTCTCTTCTTCCTCATCAGTTTTCTCGTTATTGCCTTTCTTGTTCTTTTTGTTCTTCTTCTCACCTCTTCGCCCCCCCCTCCTCGTCTTCATTTTTAAAATCTTTTTTCCTTCAATATCTCTTCTTTATCTTCCTCTTTTATATTCTTGTTTCCTTTTCTTCCTTATCTTTCTCTTCTTTCTTATCAATTTTCTTGATCTTGTTCTTCCAGTTCTTCTTCTTGTTCTTTTCATCTCCCTCCTCTTCCTCCTCCTCCTCCTCCTCCCTTTTTCTCTTTCTTCCACTTTTTCGTCCTACTCCCCTTCTTCGTTCCATCGTCATCATCATCATCATCATCATCATCATCATCATCATCATCATCATCATCATCATTCGCCGTCTGATCCTTTCCTCAAAGAAAACCAGGTTGGATTTGATACAGTTTGTTTCAAACCGAAGCAACGGCAACACCGACGCATCTGACTACGGCGTATTATTTACAACGCGACAAGAAAAGGCAAAACAAACTTAAAAACAAAAGAAAACCCATAAGTTTATCAAGTGCAATTCTTTTTGGTCTGACAAGTTCTCAAGTTAAGCAGAAACATTGGCAATGCAAACAAACAAAACAAAACAAAACAAAACAAAAAAACTCCATTTGTAAGATGCGTCCATTCATCCGTGCGTTCAAACACGAAAACTCTATTCTATGATCTAAACCTACCACACCAACGGGAATCGTGTTCCAAATCGAAGGAGATCGATTCAAATACGATTTTAAACATAAACGTGAAAAAACTAATGCGATGTCATGACCTGCGTGCTATTTAACCCTCTTTAGCATTTGTTTCTCTAATCTACTCGTTATTTTTACGTAATACTCAACGTGACTGATTATTCCCTGCTGGGATGAAACATGGACGCTTTCATGAAACTAAACTTTCATAAATTTATGTTCATACTTCTATATAAATGACAAAAGTTCTCTATTCCAAATTTCAAGTTGTTGTCTATCTTACCGTTTATTTCTTTAAGCATGTTCAAATGTTCAATCCTTGAAAGCACCTGTTTCGTAGTGCAGAATCATTCATGCAATTATGTTATTTTTTTAATTTATTCCGCCCTTACTCATCAGAAGAATAGGAACTTGTTAACTTTAAAACATAATAAAGGAATGTGGACATGGTTACAAAATCTGAAAATCGAAAGAGAAATTGCAATTGTGTTTTCTTTCAGGTATGCCATCTTTGAATTTTAATGTACAGTATATATATATATATATATATATATATATATATATATATATATATATATATATATATATATATATATATATATATATGAGTGTGTGGGTGAGTTAGAGTTAGAGGGGAAGAAAGAGTGTTTAAAAATATGAAACATTAATGTATGTAGGTAAAAATAGTTCATGTTTATAAAAAAAAAAAAGTTATAAACCCCTTTCATCTAGAATTGGAACTCTTTAAGAGAGTTTTAATAAGTCATAAACTTTAGCGTAATGCAATGTTCCGGCGTCTACTTTAAACACTATCCGACTAGCTGTCTGTATTTGTCCGTTTGCACCGACATCAAACACTAGTGTCTGTAGGTAACATTATTAATTTATAACATACTACCTAAATGCACAAATATGTGTGTGCATATATATATATATATATATATATATATATATATATATATATATATATATATATATACATATATATATACATATATATATACATATATACATATATATACATATATATATATATATATATTAATGAAATCAAAGGGATGTGATGTTTACCTGATATACGCAATGGTAAACTTTAATCTAATATAAATACCAGTGCTTATACATAGATAATTTAATCCCAATCGAATAAAAAAGCTCAATACGCAATAGAAAGTAGAGCTTGTTATAAGAGAAAGAAAATTAAACCTGTAAGTTGAACATTACAATCAAAATTTATTGTTCGACTGAATACTCCAAAAAACAATTTACAAAGTCCTTATTCCGTAGAGTTTCAAAGAATACTATTCTTGCTATTCTTCTCATCAGAGGACATAAAGAAATCAGCAAATTATATTTGTAGCAATGCTAGAATTTGCTAGTTATGGCATTAAGTGAAACCGCAATTTATTGTAGTTATGAATTACAAAGAAAAGAATTTGAAACTCCGCGAAATAAGAACTTTGTAAATTGTTTATTGAAGTATTCAGTTGAACAATAAATTTTGATTGTAAAGTTCAACTTACACGTTTAATTTTCTTTCTCTTTATATATATATATATATATATATATATATATATATATATACACACACAAACACACACACTTAGCATTTTTTAGCATACTTTGTTAATAGCACATTTATTTTACTTGCTTCAATCAAGAACTGGTTGATGTAGTTACCATATTTACTGTAGTCACAAGTACTTTTGAATCCGTTTGGATTCATCATCAGGGATTATTCACCGAACAAAGTTTTAATAAAGATCTGAACTGCTAATTTGTTTCTGAACTTTTGAGATGAGGATCAATAATTTGTGTTATTTGGATTATCCGAACTACTGTTCTCATCTTGGGTGTTATTCGCACAACGTTTCGACCGATATAACCTTCGACTTCCTTCATTCGTATCTTTTCGAACTTAGGAATCTTTCTGTTACAGTCGAGAATCGTTCTGTCGAACTCGGGAATCTGTCCGGAATTATAAACGGAACCATTTATTTTACCCACAAGGGGAGCAGATTATCCAGGTCTAAAACTAAAATCGGTTCATCGTATTTTAGGCGAAATTATTAAACCACATGAAATTATTATACCACATGAAATTATTATACCACATGAAATTATTAAATCACATGAAATTAATAAACCACATGAAATTATTATACCACATGAAATTATTAAACCACATGAAATTATTATACCACATGAAATTATTAAACCACATGAAATTATTAAACCACATGAAATTATTATACCACATGAAATTATTATACCACATGTTTTCCGACCGAAATGAAAATATGTTCATTGGCGCTCGTTAAAAGCCTACAATTTCAATTTTTTTTAAATTATAAACTGTGAAATAAATCATTTTAAATTTATATTATTTGGACTAATGTTTTATTTTATCTTGAGTGCTAGTCTCACAATGTTTCGGCCGATGAAATCTCCGATCTTCAGGTGTATCTTGAACCTTTCATTTAATTCACGTGCTCTGGTTCTGCCAGAAATGATCGAATAAAACGTCTTAAGCAAATCGCAATTAAGTTCTTAGTAACGTCTGCACTGAAGATTGAACCTTAAACCTCCATAATAGTGTCACTCCAAACTTAATTAACCTAGTACTTTATCCGTTACGCCACGGTTAACTTCTTTTCATTGTTCCGAATCTGATTTAAAAAGAAAAATGAAATACCGATGGCCTTGTGTTATTATTGGACATTTGCAAATATCATGACTAGTGTTGCCTCGTAAAAAACAATACATATTCTGTTTGCTACCGAGTAAAATTCCGTATACTAACACTTTGCTGTTGAAAAAAAAAGAAGAAGAAGAAAAAGAAGAAGAAGAAGAAGAAGAAGAAGAAGAAGAAGAAGAAGAAGAAGAAATGCGCATTCCGCTGTAGATCATATTCCACAGGCAATTCAGTCGAGGAAGGGAAACATTTTATAGACGATTTATCTACCCTTGCATTCAGTGTTCTCCAAGGCCAAATAACTTAATACTTTTTTTTTTTATGTGAGCTTAATATTTGCCACACCCGACATGGAAGCTGCATAAAATGTAAAAACGCGTTTTATTAATTATTTCTTGTCAAGTGAATTTGGTATTAAAAAAAAAAAAATGGCATTAAAAAGAATGTGCTCTCTGTTCATTCGTGAGCCCCTGAAAATTCCACGGTGGATTAAAGAAAATATTCAAAGTTTTGATATTTACTTCCCTTCTATCGCACGAAGATGTGGTGCAAGTCCTGGAGGCGAGAAAAATAAACCCGCGCACATCAGCATCTTATAAAATTACCTGAGCAGCCCTGTCGACATTTCTCGGTCTGGCAGTTATCCATAAACTTACTCATTCTCAAAGCGGGGAGGCAAAACGTGGGAGGGTGGACCTCCTTGAGTGTATACCTCAGCCCGAAAGAAAAATGACCACGACAATGGCCTAGTTCTTGGTGGACTAATTGTTGAGAACGAACCCTCCACCGGTATGCTAGGCAGCTTTTAAAAATTGTGTTGCTTAAACTTCAGGAAATTATTTTTAGATGTACTTAGATATTTTATTCGTTTTCTTAGCAGACATATGCGGTGCATTTCTTCTCTCTCAAATGATCGTTACTAATTTTGGATTAACTCATCATAATATTATCGAATGAGCACCAAATTCTCAAAATATAGAATAATCGAGCGTATACCTTCGGTAAAAAATAACAGACCAAAGTAGACATATGGTTTACTTTCGACATTCTCGTAACTCACTTCCCCTGTGTTGTCCTTTTGTCTTCGCTTTTCATCAGCGATATTTCTGTCAAAGGAAAAACAATTTCTGTTTTCTGAGTCAGAATCTAAGCATCTAACACGTGCCACTGGCTAGTTTTAGGTGGTAGATAATCATTAATCAGAAGAGACCATATCTTGCTTGTCATCGTCGTCCCGTCTGCGGAGCAGAAACTGGAAGTAAACAAACAAAAAAAAAGCAAACAATCTTGACTATAAACTCAATAACAAGCGAAAAGGTTTGATTTGTCAGATTAAATGCTATTTGGATCTGACTTTGAAAATCCGACAAGCTAACTTTATATATTAGATGAATTACTTAGACTAAGTAAGAAGCATTGATTATTGATTTTTAATGTCGACATTAAAATAACGGATTAAATTTGCGTGAGCGTCAAAAACAAATCCGCCTTTTCATAAGATGGAGATGAAACGGTCGAACCATTCTCTTGTGCTTCTTTATCTCAATGTACAAACGTAGACAACATAATTTTCGTTTCTCTAAAGAAACAAAGGAAACGTCTTATCCAATTTATTAATGCATCATTTTAGACAGTGACATAAGAAGCAAACAAATTCGGATATAGTCAAGGTTGTCTGCTCTCTTTTACTTCCGGTTCCTATTTACAATGGCATGTCCCTATTTACAATGCCTCCTCAGGAGACAAAGTCAGATACCATGGTCGTTTTTTTTTTAAACGAGGAGAAAAGGAACAAAAAATTTAAGATTGTCTCAGTCGTGAAGGATTTCTCCTCGACTGAGAGAGAACACGAAATTGAAGTGCAGCATCTGATGAACAGGTACTACACTTTGATCTTGTCCAGAAGACCAAGGTATCTCTTATGGGATTAAGAGGTTCAAGCAGATAAGAAAGCCATTCTTAACATGGTGAAAAGTTGGAGGTTCTTTCATGTTAATTGAGAGATAGGTACTCATTAATTACGAATCGTTTGTTACTGTCGTCCTGTCTGCGAAACGGAAGTAGGGAGTAAAAAAGAACCGACCCTCTTGAAAATAACCACACATTCCCATATTCCACTATATTTTTATGTGAAACAATCATCGTTGTCGTATTTCACATTTTGTATATTCATTCCTTATCTTCATGCTTCTTGTTTCGCCACGTTTCGGCCAACTCATTTTCTGGCCTTCTTCAGGTGATTAACTGCGACGGGACAGGATTTCAAATTACTGCCTTCCATAGTTGTTGTCACACCACGTTTTGGCCAACTAACCCTTTGAGTTGTTAAGGTAGGATTGAAACTGCTATCTTCAGACAATGCTCGCTTGGAGCCTTAGAGACTCAACGCCTCTATCCACTATGCTACGGATCCCGAAGGGGATGAAAGTTGGATTTTATGGTCTTATAAATTCAATTTTGTGTTCATATCTGATCTACCATTGTCGGGTTCGTACAAATATTTATTAATTTATTGTGAAACAGCAATAACTATAAAGATGAGAATAACAATCTGCAACAGAATAAATACATAAATTATGAAGCCTCATCTCAAAGGATTAAAAAATATATATAATATCGTATTCCATAAATAAATATGCAAACAGTTTTCAATGTTGTTACACACACACACACACACACACACACACACACACACACACACACACACACACCAAATAAATTAATAAAGAACATGCAATCATTATCTACATATTAATGCGATAGCACGTGTGTTATTTTCTGTGTCACACTTACATCCGGGTCGTTTAATTGTTATGTACTTCCATTTCTTGTCATGAATAATTTTACCAAGAATTCTTCATAAGTTTTGGTTTCGGTTATATGGCACTTAAGTCATCTATTTTTTTATATAAATAATTTTATCAAGAAGTCTTCATAAGTTTCGGTTTCGATTATGGTAAGGAACTCAAGTTATATATATATTCATATATTTTTTTATAAGTTTTTATTTCGGTTTTGATTAAAACTAATGCACCCAAGTCATACGTATATATATATATATATATATATATATATATATATATATATATATATATATATATATATATATATATATAACTACTTCATTTACTCACATAAAATTAATATACGAAAGTATAGATTTATGCGTAAACTTTAAGTATTTACTTCAAAAGTGCTCAATACGTATATATATATGGCGATTAAGCTACACTGAATATTCGGCGTTTCATCCACTCTAGGATTCGTCAGGCGTATGCGCGAATTCTGTGGTTGTTTATATATATAACATTAATTCTATAATAATATATACGAAATCTGTAAGAATTAAAATATCATATTTAAGCGTACTTTACCGGTCGTTCGTGCTAGCTTAGATAAATACTTTTTACAATTTTACCAAACGAACTACAGTAATATCAGAACGTCTCCATTTACACTGAACATCTACAGAATGCCAACATCAATATATTACATATGAATGAGTCCCCTGTGGAATTTCCATAGATCCCACTAGTACTTAGTAAATGCATTAGGGGTTATTAATAAAGAAAACACATTAACAATAAAAAAAATACTCTGTGGTAATACCAGAGCGCCTCACTGAATAGGCTTATATATTATTTCTATGTCACAAAAACCTCGCACGAAATGAACAAAACCTTTTTTATAACAACAATGAGGGGATTTATTTTCGGTATTGATGGAAAAATGTTGGACAGTGTACAAGTGAAGAAAGTTAAGATGGAAAGTTCTTTAGGCTATCGAAGGTAAGTCAGCAGTTATCGTCAGGTGAAGATAGTCGATGCTGGAGCATAAAGTGAACAGATGTAACATAGCGCGGATGCACGTATGTAAATGTATGCGAAGTGGCGTCACAAGTGGGGGAAAAAGGACTATAAAAAAAGAGAAAGAGAAAGATCATGAGAGAGATGTGGATAACGTTCAAGATCACGTGCGAAACATGAAGGACGCTCGAGAATACAATCACCGTAGGGGCGTCACGGCAGTAAAGAGAGAATGAGGAAATAAATGTTGTTGCTACAATGGACAAGCGAGTTGGAGTTATTTCCTTTTCTTTGTTTTGGTCTCCCTTGCGTTGAAACCGTACACAACGGGTGTGGGTTCCCAGACAACGTTATCCAGGGACATAAGAGAGAAATGGGATGTCTTTTCTCACTGCTTTCGGTGTTTTCTCTTCTGACTGATCTTGATTCCCAACGGTTACTAAAATAGTTCTTCCGTGGACGAATGAAATCAATGCGCCCTGCAAGCTCAGTGTGTAACCAAATCGCCTAACAGAGGCATTTCTCTTCCAGAGAAAATAAGTCTGCATTTATGATTGCTACATTAATCAGGGTAGCCGAAGTGTAATCTAATAATGGTCATTGAGTGAATAACGGACACACGTAAATTCATTTGGGCTGATGCTACCCGTACACTTTCGACTAACAGAACAAAAAACTCCTGTTTATATTTAAAATGGGGGGGGGGAGCATACACGAGGAAATAGGTGTCACGGATTCTATTAAATCAGTAAAACGAATGCAAATATGAACGCAATATAAAGGATAATAATCTTAACATTAACGCAACAAACAATATTTACTTAAGTGTCGAACTTTGTTGTGGTTACAGCTGCGTGCATATATGTTCTGCATTGACGGCTGAGAACATCCAGTTTGGTAGAAATTACGTTAAATGCTTTTTAACATAAAAGTCACGTCTTCATACTGTTTGCATGTTGTTGCTAGCGGTAATGGTGATCGAGTTTGTGTTTGGATAGCAGTAACATTATTATTATTATTATTATTATTATTATTATTATTATTATTATTATTATTATTGTTATTATTATTATTGTTATCATTATTATTATTATTATTATCATTATCATTATCATTATTATTATTATTATTATTATTATTATTATTTTTATTATATTATTATTATTATTATCATTATTATTATCATCATTATCATTATTATTATTTTTTTATTATCATTATTATTATTATTATCATTATCATTATCATTATTATTATTATTTTTATTAATATTATTATTATTATCATTATTATTATTATTATTATTATTATCATTATTATTATTTTTTTTATTATTATTATTATCATTATTATTATTTTTATTATTATTATTATTATTATTATCATTATCATTATTATTATTATTATTATTATTATTATTATTATTATTATTATTATTTACTCACTATGAGTAGTCACACAGGTCACTATCAAAGATTTCTCTGTGAGAATAACTTGTGGCATGCGCTGAAGTCTGAGTGACAACAGGTCTCCCCAGATTTTCAGTACTCTCCACCTCTTTCGATAACACTGAACAACACATTTTTTGGTTCCCAAGGTTTCTAAGCTGATTTAAACTAATTTGGTGGTGTTGATTCCGAAAATCATATTATTTTTTTTTTCTCATCAGGTCAGGTTGTTGAGATATTTGCTATTTTATACCTTTTTTCCCTAAAAATTTGGTGTTCTGCCTTTTTGTTTTGAACCCATTATCCCTCTTTAAGTTACTCTTAACTAAAAAGATATTTCATTCCTAATTTCCTCTTAGTCTTTACTTCATTTTTGCAACTACTGGCGACACAGCATGTCTCTTTATTCTTTATCCGATCACATCCCCAGCATCAACGGTATGTTTTACTTCTTTATTCTTCTGGACATTATGTTTGTTTACTTTGTCATGCAACATAACATTTCATGTTCCATTTCTTTAATGAACTTATTCAGTCTTTGGATTTCTTTAACTCCTTCATTTTCCCTACCCTCCTTTATTGTTATTGTTTTTTACTTTCTCATACCCATAATTTTTTCTCTCATTTTTTTTTATTTTTCTCTTTAAATAAATATACCCGTGGATTATGTACTACTCTTCAGAGTCATTATTTTTTTTTTTACAAGTTTATCTGACTGTGAAGTGTATGTTCGTGCGACGACAGTACATTAGGCGTATTTTTATATACATTTTAGCTTCATAATCACAATTTTAGGCTGTTATTGTGATGTATGATAATTGATTATGACATCACAAACCTTAAAGTAAAATTCAAATTTGCTATACAATGAGGTATGTAGTGGATAAAAAGTGGACACTGAGTAGTAAATAGGTCTACCGATTGTGGCATTTTTTTTTAAATTTCTGGGTTAAAGTAAGGTTTATTCTCTTAATGTTAGGAATTTATTTATAAGTCAGACAGACATTTATTAAACTGCATTATTTTACTTTCGTTGCAGAGTGTTAGAGCAAAAAATAAGCATGGCTACATCATCTAGGCGACGTTGTTTAAACAATCCAAAAGTGTTTTGCAATATTTGCAAGGAATATACACTGCAATCCAACAGGGAATGGATCAGTGAATTTGTGAAATGTGCTTATCTTGTTTACTTCAAAGTAATGTTGGGTGATCAAGATAAGGCATAGGCATCCCATATTGTATGAAAGCAATGTGTTGAGCATCTTTGAAAGTGGACAAAAAAGGATAGAAAGACACTTCGCTTTGGTATTCCAATGCCGTGAACTGAACAAAAAACATTTCAATGGTTGATATTTCTGTACAGCCAAAACGACGGGAACCAACAGGAAGAATAGGAATTCGTTGGTTTATCCAAACTTCAAGTCTACAATTAGGCTACTTCAACGCTGCAATGAAATTCCTATTCCAGTGTTTAAAGGTTTGCCCGAATTGGAATTGCCTGATTCTAAAGAAGACCAGATCTCTTTTTTGTCCACTGACACTAGTGAAGCCACTGTTTCAGATGTCAGTTTTTCTCTTTCTTTACTACCACAGCTTTTTCTAAAGGAGAACTTAATGATCTGACTAAAGATCTCAACCTTTCCAAACAATCTTCTAAACTTTTAGCTTCAAAACTCAAAGAAACATATCTACACCAGCTTGGAAATCTCATAATCTTCTACAGAAAACGCCATATTGAATTCTTGTCATATTTCACTCGGAAAAATGATATAGTATATTGCAACGACGTTTCGGGCCTGCTACGGCAGCTTTGTGTTGAACAGTATTATTCTCAGGATTGGCACCTTTTTATAGACAGTCCCAAAAGAAGTTAAAAATGTGATATTCTTCACAATGAAAACTTATATGGATGAGTTCCTCTAAGCCATGCAACATCCCCCCAAAGAAAAATATGATGAAATCAAATTTATCCCGGAAAAGATTTCATACAAACCGCACCAATGGATCATATGTGTCGATTTGAAAATGGTCGGGTTTCTCCTCGGGATACAAGGTGTCCACACAAAATTTACTTGCTTCTTGTGTTTGTGGAAGAAAATAGCTTTGCATAAAACAGCTTGACCTGTGCACAGTGAACTGATTCCTGGCTCTCTCAGTGTTCTGACTTTTCCTTTGATGGGGAATTCCAAAATTGTGTTTCTTCCTCTTCACATAAAGCCCGGCATCATGAAAAAGTTTGTGACGGTTCTTGATAAAGATGGCGACTGTTCCAAATATATTTGCATGAAATTTCCGGGCCTAACCATAGAGAAATTGCAGGCTGGAATTTTTTATGGGCTCCAGATTTGAAATTTAATGAATGATGCAAATTTCTGCAATTTTATGAATCCTGATGAATTGGACGGCGTTTACGAATGTAATCAAATTCTTTTGGGGAAAAATAAAGGCGGCAAACTACAAAGAGTTTGTTGAAACATTACTCCTAAGTTTCCATTAACTGGGTGCAAATATGGGCATCAAGTTACATTTTTTGCACAACCATTTTGCACGTTTTCGAGAAAATCTAGGCGACGAGCAACGGGAGCGCTTCCATCAAGACATCAGCGCCATGGAAGTTCGCTATCAAGGTCGTTGGGATGCCACGATGCTTGCAGACTACTGTTAGTCTATCAAGCGCGAGTATGCAGGATCCCCCCCCCGTCTAGAAAATCAGCAAAACATCAATTTATGAATGATGATTTTTATGCTTCGCATTTTTTACAATTTCAAGTTTTAATTGTGAATATTTTGGTGTCATTTCATGAATATGTGTCTTAAAGTTACATAAAAATATTGTTTCTTCGATTTGCGTGCTGTTATTGTAGCTATCGACTTCCTACAGGGGGGGGGGAGTATATCATAGCAGTAAAACTAGACGATAGAAAAAAGTGACAGCATTTCTGGAATCAGTGCCCTCAAATTAGGTAAAAAAACAGTTGAAACATCTTAGGCACCACGACAAATTTTTTCTGTTGGCCAGTATAATCCTTTGCAGATGAATTTGCGTTATCGCAACAGCCGCTTACCGTTGATTTCGCGTTTGCAGCGACCATTAGTTGCCACTGAAATTTGGGTAGCAATAGACCTCCCTAAAGTCTCAGTCCTCTTTGCACTCATCCAGCGGAGGTCTGGATTATTATTATTATTATTATTATTATTATTATTATTATTATTATTAGTAGTAGTAGTAGTAGTAGTAGTAGTAGTAGTAGTACAGAAATAAAAATAAGTGAAGTTGATTGCTTTTAATAGTTAAGATTGATGGTACAGCTTTTGGTCAGATAGATCGAAAATTTTAAGACTTGATCGTTTTGGTTGGCATCAGCCAATGGGATCGCAGCTTCGTGACATTTTGACTTGATTTTTTTTTTCAAAATGGTCCTTTATAGAAAATTTTGTAGAAATTTCTAGATGCAATCAGTTCTTTGTGTGAGCGCATTTGATTGAGCAAAACAATTGGACTACCTAGCGAATACATCCTAAAATCAGTATTGTGTCAAATATTCATCCGGATAAAACACAAGGTAACGTGAGTGGTTTCTCCTTTGTATATATGTTAAGCGGTCCCTCCCCTTTTTTTTTTTTTTTACTTCCTGAGGTTTACAGCAGTTTTATTTATTTAGCCCCACTCCATTAAAAAAAAAAAAAAACACGCTGCATTTTGTACTCGTGCTCGAACGTTATTCTTCAAACAATGTCGAGGCGCCACTCTTTAAGTTTTCTTAGTAGAAATGGATACAGACAAAATACTAAAAAATAACAGTGAGGGGAAATAGTGTTACAGATTAGCGGGAAGTAGCTTTGAAGCAACCTTTCACTGTAACGTTGAAATAATGATTGGACTTTTGGAGATGAATGAATTCGCCCTTTATTCGTCGGTTAATATCGAAATAATATGAATATTTATTTTAATTTTAACATTTTATTCTATTCATGGACGATTAAACATGCATTTTTGCTAAGCGTTTTCATATATTTGAACAATCATTTTGACATCTTCCTTTGCCATTAATGAAAATATTTGCCAACTGCTACATTAATTACATATTACTATTGTATTATTTTTGTACTGGTGGAATCCATGTTCCGGCGTTGCTCGCGAATGTAAAGAACCCAGGAGACTCATATTTCAACCTCTGAACCCTATATAAGTATTTTAATAAAATTTGTAACTTTTTATAAATATTAATTATTGTGTTTTTTAATTATTAAATGTATATGTTATAATGAAATTTAAACTTTCGTATAATATAACGTAAACATTTACGCATCAAAGTACTTACATAAGGGAGAAGTAATCTATAGTTTCTATGCACAAACACTAGAAGAAAGGTATTAATTTGTAAGATTACTTTTTGTAAATAAATGTTAATAAGTAACACTTTTAAAAAGTTCAAGTAAAAATAAGGTCCGCTTAACATTTATACAGATATACAAAGGGAAAACCGCTCACGTTACCTTGTGTTTTTATCCGGGTGAATATTTAACACATTCTGATTTTAGGGTGCAACTCGCTAAGTATCCCAATTTATTTTGCCTGGGTCCTAGGAGGCAATCCTCTTTCTTCGGGTTGAGGGATATTGTCGATGAGTCCGTTCTCGGCTATTTTTCCACGTGTCTAGAGTGTCTGCTCATGAGAGCTGGATTTCCGTAGATATTAAACTGATTTCATATCTAGTCTTTTTGAAAGTGTGAAACAGGTCAACAATAAACACTACGGAAATACTTTACATAAGAGATGCTCACTCTTGGATCGTAGTGTGGTATGGTCCTGTTAGGCTCTAGGTGGCCATCCTCTCAAGGATTGTCCTTTCCTTCGAGTGGATAGATTAGTTTATTGTAGGTCGTTTTAGTCGCTTCAGAGAACGCTGACAGATTCGATCAGAGCAATGTTGCACTTTCATACGAGGAGAGCTGGATCATTATAAACTGGGTTGAGTTCCGCCGTTCACCCATAAATAACAACAGCAACAATTTTTTTTTAAAGAGATTGATTCACGGCCGATAGCAGGAATACGCAAGGTTGTTATTTTCCCTTGACTAACAATAGTCTGTCTGTTTGCATTTTACAGTCTTTCTCGGAAACTACTGGGTCGATCTGGATGAAATTTTGTATGGACGTTTGCGATGATTAGATGCAGTGAACTAAGTATTATGGTATCCGTTCGGTGCATGACTGGGGTCAATAGAGATTAGTATTTAAGTTCCACTTTTTCTCGGAAACTATTCGATCGATCTAGAGGAAATTTTGTACGGCCCTTTTTTATAAGATGCAGTAAAGTAAGTACTATGATATCCGTCCGAGACACAGTTAGTGATTAATAGGGTTAGGATTTATTGTGAAAATTAGCAAAAATTTAACCATGTGCAAGCATTAATTTGGCATGAATTCTAAACTGGCTCAAAAGTCTAGTTATAGTGTACTTTTATAGTCATGCAAACATTTTTGGCTACATATATGCATACATATTTATTCAAAGTCTAGCTTCCTTAGGCCACAGTAAATTCATCAAACAGAACCGCTTTGTGTCACTTTTATGATTTATTACAAGGATTAAAATCAAGATATGAAGGTCGTTTGAAAGTAACACCTCCAATTTTTTAAAACTTAAAAACTTAAAGACAGCGGAAGCATGGATAATACCATTAAAACGAGTGACGTTTTGTGCTCAAGAATTTATTTTTCTACATAGTCACCGCCATTCTCAGTGCACGTTTGCATGAATTCAATGACGCACCTCTGCTTCTGATACATGTCCATGGCAGGGGTTGCTTTCTTAGAGTCTCACACTATTACTATCTCCAACAGAGCAATGAAGCATTCAGGATATGAATGCATAAGTTCAGTCATCATAACAATGCAATTTGCAACCTCTTCTGATCCATTCGGCAGGGATAAAAAATAGGAGGCATTACTTTTGGAACACCCACTCGTTTAATGTTACTATACCTCTTGTCTATAACTCTTATTCTGATTTAATCGATATTCTGTTCATGATTTTGATTCTAGAAAATGTCAGAAATTCAAGTCCACGTTTTAAAGAATCCTAACAAAGGAATTTTGCTAAATTTATATTTATTCATTATGAGTCAAAATTAATGCAAATCTGAAATATTTTTATTTCAAACGAGAGGTGATGCACTTATTATACCCTCTAAAACCTTGTAAACTATTCCAAAGAAACTAAAATTTAGGAAATATGTATTAGTTTATGTTGTAACACTGGCTGGCATTTGTCTTTATTATTGGTTGTTGAAATGATAAAAAGTAATACCAATGTTAACCTTTAAAAGGAAACAACTTTATTTGCATTTTTACGTGTTGGAGAGAGTACACCTCTTGCTAATAATGTTCGCTTGCAACGTACGTCTTGTTGGTTCGGTGGCTAAGAGTGTACTGCCTACTCGCCTGTCATGCTGGCTAGGGTTTGGTTAAGGAGAGAGAGAGAGAGAGAGAGAGAGGGAGGGAGAGGGAGAGAGAGAGAGGTGGGTATGATGAGGGACTCTGGATAGCAGTTCTTGGTTTGTGTTCGGTTTATAAGCAGGAGAAAGAGAGGGTCTAAGAAACTATTATTTGGGTGGAATGGTATGATTTTCGACCTACTTCTTGACTTTTAGGGGTGACTCAGGTCAGTTCTACAATGTCTATCCTAATTTTTTTTTTTTACAAAAATCAGATGTATCTCAATGTTGCCACTTTGCATACAACTAAAGCAAACTAAATATAGCCAACATTAATCACCCTTGCGCCTTGCAGTTCTGTTATAAAATATATAATACGATTAATTAGTCTAAGAATTAATGAAAATATGTAGATACATATAGATACACACACACATATATATGTATATATATACATACATATATATACATATATATATACATATATATATATATACATGCATATATATACATACATATATATACATACATACACATACATGCACATACATACATATATATATACATACATATATATATATACATAGATACATACATATATACATACATATATATATATACATATATATGTATAAATACATATATATATACATACATACATATACATACATACACACACATACACACACACACACACACACACACACACACATATATATATATATATATATATATATATATATATATATATACATATATATATACCTGACTTTGTATAAATACCATAAGAATGCCTGTCACAGGTCAAGTACAAAACAGTTTTGCGCCATGTTTAATTTCCTTTACGAAGATAAAATCAAGATATAATGATACCAAACCTTATGTCTAAAATCCTGATTTCAAATTTGATCAAAATCCATTATATGATTTTGATTATAGATACTGTCTCCAATTTAAGGGATCTTAAGAATAAATTAAAATTCATGGAATCTTGCTTAATTTATGTCCAATTACTCTGGATACAAATTAAACACAAATCCGAAATATTTTAATTTTCTAATAGACCGTTTCCCCTACATCCTAATAGACTTCGTTCAATGTCGAGAGACAATGGATATTTCCTGTAAGAGTGCAATAGTGAAGCAAAGGTTGCCCAATTACTAATTACACTTCTGGGTCGGCAATGTCTGATTCTTGTGGCAAGAAGTCCAGAACGACTGAATACCGAGGCAAGCTGAGAGCACATACAGAACGCAATATCCCCAAATGGTCACTCATCTGGTACTGACCAGACTCAACGACGCTTAACTTCGTTGATCTAATGGGAATCGGTGTGCCAACATGATTGTGCCTAAATTATGTCGCTTAAATTTTTAAAAAAATAGTCAAAGACACTTACTTTTGGGGAATATATGTTTGAACTCCTATTGCTAAGATTTCATAAAAATCAATTATCTAAATTTTCACGAAGAGCTTCTTTGTCCACTTTGCATATTTGAAAATTAAATTAAATATTGATCATATATGAACCTCTTTGCCTAACAATTGAGTTTCTAAATTTATGATGATCGGTAATTTAGTTTAGAAGTGAATTCTATACATAGAAATACACCTAACTTTATATAGAGAGAGATACAGTCGCTTCTAAGAGTAACAACACATTAAAGAATAAAACAAAAAATAACGTCGGTGTGCAAACGGGTTGATCTGTTTCAAAACCAAAAATTCCTTCAGATTTCCTCGTTTGTAAAAATGATTATGTTAAATTTGAAACCGTGTAGTCATGGTAACATATTTGTAATATTTGTTTGAACCTAAGTGACCCCAGGCCACATACTACTACCATGAAGAAAAGACATTGTTTCTTTATGATAGTAGTATGTGGCCTGAGGTCACTTAGGTTCACTCCTACATATTCTTTTCTTTTTTGAAACAAATGTTGGAAATTTTATTAAATTTGGATAGTTCACATGCTTTTTTTAACGATTAAAAATATATAAATTAGGTACATGCAAAATAAATAGCTGATGCTCAAAATGCATAAACATTTTGACGCCTCCCTTTACTTAAAAATTCACCAAAAGTCAGGAAATTAACTAATTTTAATGAAATTTTCAATATTTATCAAATAATGATCACAGAATACAATGAATCCATTATTTTATTTGAATCTTAGTGGAAATGTATTATTTGATTTAAACAAAAAACACCTTTTCTAAAGTTATGGGTTTTCAGTAGTAAAAAAAAAAAATTTATTTTTGTTTTTTGTTTTTTATGAAAATAAAGCATTGTAAATTATAATAATGAAAACAGAAAAATTATTTTTCTCAGGAACATTACGAAAAAGAGCCACTAAAGTCCGTATTAATGAATTCGATATAACTCGAGGAAAAATTAATTTCTCGAACTACCGATATTATCATTGAATTAAGCATTGATTATTTAATATTTTCACACAAGACATTATAATTGCAAAAAATATTTCTACTTTTTTTTTTTTTAGATTACATGTTTCGCGTAATTTTTATATGTAAGATTTTAATATTTTCCTTGCTTGAAAGAATGTGAAACTTTCGCGTGTGTCCCTTTATCCTTTTCCCGCCATTATTGCCCGTACCTAATGTAAATACATCGTTTTGTTTACAAAGAGTTGTCTCTCCAGTGTCATGTCAAAGATTGGGTGCGGCATGGCCCTTAAAGCCGGTAAAACTATACTACTACTGCTACTACTACTACTATCAAAATCTCACTGCAACTACTGTCTCTCCTATGTGATATTAAATAGCAACCATAATGACTAACGGAGTATACTATATACGCGAGAGCTTTCTCGGAATATTTCCAAAAGGACATATCTATCAGTCTATCTATACTCTCTCCCCCTCTATGTGTGTGTGCATTTATATGTGTGTGTGTGTGTGTGTGTGTGTGTGTGTGTGTGTGTGTGTGTGTGTGTGTGTGTGTGTGTGTGTGTATAATACATATACGATACACCACGATACACCATAGCGTTCTCAAAAATATTTCATAGGGGCACCGCAACCTGATCCCTTTTTTAACCGCCTACAATTTCTCATTTGTCTTACTCGCCGTTAAGACATGACGTCAATTCAGAGACTCGATTTCAACATCGGCTTCTTCTTTCTTCTTCCTCCTCCTCTCTCGCTCTCTCTCTCTCTCTCTCTCTTTCTCTCTCTCTCTCTCTCTCACACACACACACACACACGCATGCGCGTTTGTGCGCAGGTCAGTAAGAACAACTTTAGATCTCATGCGCAGTAGAAACTCATTTATTCAATAGGCCCAAGGACTCACCTGATCACGTTACTAATGACTAACATTCTCTCTCTCTCTCTCTCTCTCTCTCTCTCTCTCTCTCTCTCTCTCTCTCTCTCTCTCTCTCTCTCGTTTATTTTATCTGTCTTTCTTTTTTCCTGTCTTTCTCAGAACTATTACTGCTACCAGTATTACCTTGTACTTGCACTAATAGCTCTAGTAGCATTCGCCTACGCCGTTTTATGAATTACGAGAACGGATATTTTTAAGATGCGTTCATTCAATCTGATCGTTCGCAGATGAAAATACTATTTGAAACTCAAGCTAGACAAATCAGTAAACATACTATTTTAAACTGCGGTGACGCAGACGCAACAACGGACAGAGCCTCGTTTCGACATACATAGGTGTTGAAGATGCGTCCAGTCCAGCGATGAAAATGTTATTTCAAGCTTAAGTAAGATAGTTCGTTTCAATGATGCACTTGAGGCTAGCATTTGTACTAAGGGCAAATAGAATGGTTGGATGGCTGGTTAGAAATAGTACTCCAAGCAAACCAAACGTTGTTCTAAAATATCTCAAACTCTGCATGGAAGTACAAACGGATAAAGTCATCCAAGCAAGAAAAAAATTGCCTCCAGCCCCTGTCTCATCGCTACAATGTTGCATTCGTGTGTTTGTTTTACAAGTAATTCCATGGAATATGCCCCGACGAACTTACTGCACTTGAACTGCCTCAACGTAAATATTCCTGACAAACCCGTTTAGCAGCAGTTCTCGTATGCCAGAAGACTTTCTACTTTTTAATAGCTCTTTCTTTGGGCCACTTGCGTTTGGAATTTTTTCACTAATCCCTATTTTCCCGACAGTACCAATATGCAGACACTTAAATTTAATGTGAATAAACACTTTGCTGCTCAACTCCTCCCTTAGGAAGCCCTTTATAAATCTAAGCCCTAATCATAGTAGTTCCTTCTGTATCAGTTGCAATGTACCGTGTTTGGTGTGAATAATAATAATAATAATAATAATAATAATAATAATAATAATAATAATAATAACAATAATAATAATAATAATAATAATAATGTAATTGGAGTCATATATGGGAAGAACGACAAGATCACAATAGAAATGCCGAATTGTTGAAAGACTTTAAAGAAGAGTTGAAGCAAATTGAAGAAGGGACAGAATGAAATCAGCCAGGAAACCCTCAAAACAACCCTTCGACAAATTGCAAAATGGAGAGCACCAGGTCATGACAGAATACACGCATACTGGTTCCAAAAATTCACGGCACTACGTGAAAGGCTAATTCAAAACCTGAAAAACACGAAGCAGAGGTGCCAAAATGAATGACCAAAGGTAGAACCACTCTAGTGCAAAAGGACGCAGTAAAAGGAACCATCCCAAGCAACTACAGACCTATAACATGCTTGCCTACAATGTGGAAAATACTAGTTGTGCAACGGAGGGAACAAATTCACCCTACCTTTCATAACTGTGGACTACTCCCCGACGAACAGAAAGGATGCCAATAAAGAAAAAGAGGAACATAAGACCAAAAGATCCTGAAGTACGTATAAACTAGAAAAAAACATAGCAAGAAAGTGTATGACAAGATTCCTCAAGCTTAGATAATAGAATGCCTGAGAATATACAAAATACCAGAGAAGATTATCAATTTGATTGAAAATGAAATGAGAACATAGAGACTTGAACTGACATCTGATGGACAATATATAACTGAGATTAAAATACAAGGAGGTATCTTCCAAGTTGATTCCCTATCACCACTACTATTCACCATAGCCATGATGCCCCTTAACAATAGACTAAGAAAGTGTCAATACAATGTCACTAATACAGAAGAAAGAATGAACAAACTAATGCACATGGATGACCTGAAACTGTTTGTAAAAACTAGGAAATAACTAGAGACACTAATAAACACAACCAGAATCTTCAGCCAAGATATACAAATAGAATTCAGTAAAGAAAAGTATGCATTGCTCAACATGAGAAAGAGGAAACTGGAAGCAACAGAAGGGATGGAACTACCCAACCAAATGAAGATCAGGGCACTAGGCGAACATGAGAGCGACAAATATTTGGGAGTTCTCGAAGCAGGCACTATCAAAGCAACAGAAATGAAAGAAAATTGGAGATGAATACCTCATAAGGACAAGAAAACTCCTCACAACTAAACTATATAGTAGAAATCGAATAAAAGGTATAAACACGTGGGCAGTATCACTAGTAAGATACTCTGGACCGTTTATAAGTTGAACCAAAGAAGAACTGAGGCATCTCGACCAAAAGACCAGGAACACATTGCACTGCACCCAAAGGATGATGCAACTCTATGTAAAAAGGAAAAGACAGAAGATTGTTTTGTGTAGAAGACTGTGTAAATGACACAGAAAAAGAAACTAGAAAACTACATAATGCAGAACACCAAAAGAACAATTACTGTAATACGAGACACTAAAAAAATGCACAAGACAGAAAAAAAAAAGCAAAGAATAAGGCGAGTAAAGAAAAAATAGGAAAAGAAACACAGACGATTTATAAGGATGAAAAATGGTGAGACTAACAAAAACATTTGGACATGGCTACAAAGGAAATCTAAACAGAAAAATTGAATCCCTAATAAAAACGGCACAAGATAATGCAATTAAAACCAACCACATCAAAGCAAGGATCAACAAAACACAAGAAAACAGTAAATGCAGACTCTGTGGACAAAGAGACAAAACAATAAATCACATTATAAGCTAATGCAGCAAATTAGCCCCAAAAGAATACAAGAAAAGACACCAAAAAGTGAGGAAGACAGTACACTGGGAGTTATGTAAACAACTGCATCTTGAACGCCGGTGCAAAAACCAAGAGCATGTATCTCAAAGCAGAAGTATGAGAATGGATGACAAAAAAGGAACTACATTTAAGAAAAAATGTTTAAAAGGGAACATCTCCAAGCAACTGAAAAAAGAAAAAAATGAAACTGAGCCACTAACCCTAGGCGGGTTTAATTGGTTTCCTCCAAAGGAGGAAGTTTTATGGGAGTATGAAATTCACAAATAGCCCTAGTAGCATGTAGACCACCAAGCAACTACAGACCAAAAACCAGCTTACCAAACATGTGGAAAATCCTAACGTTACAACTGAGCGAACAGATATACGACTCCCTTAACAATCATGGACTACTGCCCGAGGAACAAAAAGGATGCTGGAAAGGGGAAAGAGGAACACGCAACTTTTTATACATAGATCAAAAGACTCTGAAGGAGATAAAAAGTGAGAAAAAGAAATAGCCATGTTCTGGATTAACTACAAGATAACCTACAACAGTATCCTCTAAGCATGGATAATTGAAACTATCCAACAATATTATTGATATTATTAAGAATGCAATGCAAACATTGAGACTGCAACTAACAGCTGAAAGACAACATCCGTCTGAGATACGAATACAGAGAGATATCTTTTAAAGTGACTCGCTATCATCATTACTGTTCATCATAGCTACGATGTCACTAGACTACATACTTAGGAAATGTAATACCAAAGTTCACAGACACAGAACAAAGAATAAACCATCTCAGGTATATGGATGATCCGAAGCTATCTGCAAAAAGCAAAAAGGAACTGTAAAAACTGCTAAACACAACCAGAATATTTAGCCAGGACACTGAAATGGAATTTAGAATGAAAAAGTACCCACTAATAGGGAGATGAGGGCGCGTGGTGAAAATGGCTATTACTTGGGAATTCTGGAAGCAGATACCGCCAAATCTACAGAAATGAAAGAAAAGGTTGGAAAAGTGTACATGGGAAAAAACAAGGAAACTCTTAGAAACAAAACTATACAGTAGAAATCTAATTTACAGAATAAACATCTGGGCAGTATTACTAATAATATACTCTGGGCTATTCATAGGCTGGACCAAAGAAGAACTTAGACATCTTGATCAGAAGACTAGGAAACTAATGACCATGCACAACGCATTACACGTGAAAGATGATATAGGCCAACTTTATGTAAAAAGGAACGAAGGCGGAAGAGGCCTGATAAGTGTAAAAGATTGTAAAATCCACATAAAATGACTTGGGAAAGTACATAATTCAGAACACAGAAAGGTTGATCACCATCATGAGAGATAACGTCAAGATTAATAATGCAGGAAATGATAAAATCAGAAAAGAAAAGACAAGAAAAGTGTGAAGAGAAAGGGCTACATGGACGATTCATAAGAATAACAAGATCAGAGAATCACAACAACACCTGGACATGGTTATGTAAAGGACACATGAATAGGGAAACAGAATCTCTACTGACAGCTACACAGAACAACACGATTAGAACTAACCATATCACAACTAAAATAGATAAAACACAAGAAAACAGTAAATATAGACTCTGTGGACGAAGAGACGAAATGGTAAACCACATAAGTGAATGCAGCAAACGAGCCCCGAAGCAATAAAAGAACAGACATAACGACATAGGAAAAGTAGTACATTGGGAACTCTTTTCCATAGAAAAATCCAGATTGTCCTCGATGGCCATATGTCTAAACAACATGGTATTAATGCAGGTGTATCTCAGGGGTCAATCCTTGGCCATTTATTATTTATGATATTCATAAATGACCTCTCTGATAAAATTGTGTCTGAGATGGGTATATTTGCTGATAGCACCACACTGTATGATAGGCAAAAACGAATGTACACATATTCAAGCCAAAAGCAGAACTCCTAGAAAACGACCTTCAGTCGATAGTAGAATGGGGCCATAAATAGATAATAACATTCAATACTACTAAGAGTAAAATATTTGGAAATATTACGGGAAATCTTGAATGTGGAGACTAATGCACATGAGCTGGATATATAGAAACTGTTACAGAGGTAAAACACAAATAAGCCTCCTCATGGAATCATAAAAACTGAAACTATATAATTGTAAGTCACCCCCCCCGCAAAAAAAAAGAAGAATTTGTAGTGTCGTCATAATATGATGCTACACCAAATAATCGAGGATAGTCAATGTCAAGTATAATTGAAACATTGGTAAAAGGTACAGTATTTTTCTAACCAAAAAAAATCCTTTAAAATTACCACTAGAATTTTCGAGGGTGCCACCAGAATTTTTGAGGGCGCTGAAAACGAAAATCATAGATAAAATCCCAGGAAACGAGTAGTTTCCAAGATATGAAGAAATTGTGGTTTTAAAAAGTGGAGGATCACTTTTCTATATTAATTTAATGTAAAATGAACACCCACTTTAAAGCCACCTTTTTGGGGGGGAGGGGGAGGTCTGTTGTTTTTTTGTTTTTTTTAGGGGTGGTGTTTATTTGGTAATTGCGGCCTAGTAGACCAACACAATGCCTACGTTAAAAAAACTTGGTTTCGATAGGTTTTTGGGTGTGCTGAAAACGAATACCGCATTTAAATTTTCTGCAAATAAGTATTTTTCCGGGTTTTAATGAATGTAATTCTTTATGTTATAAGTGGTGGCCATTGTTATACGCGCAAGCGCGCATATTTTTGTTTAATACCCAGAAAAATACTTACTTGCAGAAAATTTAATTCGATATTCGTTTTCAGCACACCCGAAAACCCATCGAAAACAAGATTTTATGGTAGGTTTTGTGTTGGTCTTCCAGGCCACAATAAATATCATCCAAAAACAAAAAAACTGCAGACTCCCCCCAAAAGAGTGGCCATAAAGTGGGTGCTAATTTTACGTTAAATTAATATAGAAAAGTGATCCCCTACTTTTTGAAACAATAATGTACTACATTAAGGGCAAATGTCACATAGCACGCTAAGCAATTCCGGTCATTAGCTTTCCAACGAGCCTTTATTTGTTAAATTGTGATCAATAGTTGCCGAGATTTGGAACTTATAAAATTGCCAAAAAAGGTGGTGTGTATATATATATATATATATATATATATATATATATATATATATATATATATATATATATATATATATATATATACTCGTAGCCAAATTGAATATTAAAATGCTCATATCTTTGGTTCTATTAGACGCAATTACAAGAAAATTTGCAGGCTTTTTTGAAGATTATAATACTATTCTATGGTTAAAATTTTATGACAATTGATAAAAAAAGAACCTATATTTTCAAACAAATAAAATATACACAAATTTGCCTACATTTGCATACATAGTGCCCTGGCAAGCCAGCTTTTGTTTTGCTGCTTTGGGATGAATTTTGCCCAGAGTTTTTTTTTTTTTTTTTTTTTTTTTTTGCTTGGTTGTTTCCCCTTTTGGCTTGAATATGTGTACATTCGTTTTTCCTTCATGCCCTGCCATGTCACTAATATACTTAGGAATGGCTCTGTATATATGACTATGTGTGAACACGTGTCTGCATATGCACATTGCAAATATGACATACAATTAGCGATGAGTGTTTGCGTGTGTGTTCATATCTATTTGTATGCAGCGGCAGTATGTTCGCATTAATTATAATTGATAGAAATGTATACGTAGACACGCGCACACACACACACACACACACACACACACACACACACTCACACACGCACACACTTTTTCTCTCACACACACGAGAGCACGAGTGTACACATCCACTTACTGTATGTGGATTTGTTTGCGATTAATTCGTTGAGTCAGTTAGCAGTCATAACTCTGTCTTCTCGTCTGAATTTGTGTCGATCAATTTACATTATTTATAATTAAAACTACTGTCCACAATGCCAGCTTTTTATCATTCGAAATGAGGTTACGGCACGGGTCGCACATGACCGGCAACAGTCAAAACACTACATTTGCCCGGGAGTCTTCACTTAACGCTTCTCGATACTATGGGCGTCGGCGCGTGCGTGTCTGGTCTGACTGACTGCAGGGTGGCGTGATATTCGCTAAACATTCGTCTGGCCTGACAGCTGTTTTAACCTGCAGAGATTTTTTCGTAATTATTTAGAATTAAACTTAGTTTTAAAGCAAAAATACTGAAAAAGTCTTTAAAAAAAAAAGAATGTATTAGTCACAAAACGATGAAGTCATATTCCAAAAATCACATAAATTGATCAAGTAGTTTTCTTTTTAACTAAGAAAATCAAATTTGATGACCAAGCGAGACCTAGTGTTTTGATTCGCCATGTTTTACAAATAAGGGGGAGACAACTAAATTCGAACTATCGAAATAAAAATAAGCCTTGTAATGATACAATTTTCTATTAAAATGGTTAAAAATTGTAAAATTTGGTTATATATATATATATATATATATATATATATATATATATATATATATATATAAAACTAATTGATCAATTTACGTGATTTTTGGAATATGACATCTTCGTTCTGTGATGGGTACGTACAACATAACGATTTTTCTGCAATTCAGTTTTTTTTTTAATAAGTTTAATTATAAATAAGCACCAATTTTTTCCCTCGCCCCCAAAGCCAACAGAGCCATTTTTGACATAGCTTTTTCCCTGTTAACTGCGGTATTATGATGACCGTCCTGTGCAGTTCTAGGAGAACCACCATCTCAGGCTTTGTTTTCTCTATTTGAGAAGGAGTTAGTTTAAGGGGAAGTAATTCATCGGCGTTCATAGTAACCGGTGTTGTTTACCCTCATTTCCTTATGTCTTCAATCCCACTTTCCGACACTTGTATCACACCATCCCTGTGCTGTGAAAAAGACATGAATAACTTTTAACCTGTATAGCACGGTGTGGCAAGGTTAGATAGTGGAGTATCCATTACGTCTCTCCACATACATACACACTACAAAAAAAAAAAAAAAAAAAAAAAGCAGTAATGAAGCACTCTCGTGATCTGGTTCAACAATAAAAGTAGCATGTTCGGTCTTGGATGAGAAGTGCTTCAAATCATCTATATATAATATTTTGATTGCAGAAATTCCCCTCTGGACCAAATTACAGTAGGTTTGCAATAACATATGCCACATAATATTTATTATGTCTAAACTTTTACGCACCATCTTATGTAACTTTTGAACGCCGTTACAGACACATTTATTCGTTATAATAAAATCCTATCTTACTTTGTACGAGCGACATCATCACGATTGCCAAAAATCTCTATAGACAAAGCAGTTCGTATTTTCCCCTCTACCTGATAAGTCCTCCCACTGTTCCAGTCCAGACTGGGTAAATATATAACCATTATAACTATGTTGACCTGACACCCTTATTAACTGGATTAAACGCTCAGACACCTACAACAGTTGGACACAATCAACCGAGAACCACATCCGTCTATATAAAAACATAAGATATTCACGGATATATACTCAAGAGTCAAAACAAAAAGAAAAGAAAAGAATATGCTGTTGTCAACGCCCTAATAATCATCAACGTCTCGACACAAAAACTCTTTCCACAACTAACCCGTTTCCTCATTCTTATTAACGAATATAACCAATAAAGCTGTTTTTAAATGTTAGAATGAGATTTATTGTCTTCATTCCTACAGAAAAGCATATATTTCCAAGGTGCGTGTTTAACACTGAATATGATAGTCCAAAATGCTGTCCAATAGAACAATGAAAATTTTATGTCAAACTTAAACGTGACAGACCAACTGATAAACAGACAAAAACGAACGATCAGAGAGTTTTATAGGATAAGGTCACGGCTACCGTCTGTTTTCGTTGGTCGTGATTAAACACGACATAATATCCGAGCGAGTAACAGATCGGCCGACGGACGGAGCCTGTTATAAAGATGCTTGGGCGCATCCTAACTATGATGCGTCCATTCGATTTGAGCGTTTATCAAGAAAAGTAATTTTTTTTTAATTTTAATAAAGCGTTGTATACGAACCGATCAACAACGCCTTTTATTGAAATGCTAGGATACTTCTACAAAAAATTTGAACTAAATTTTGACACAAGACCTCTATCATAGAACCCTGTGAGATCCAAACGCACAATTTTCTTGTTGTCAACTGAAAAATCAGTTTGTTAACCATAACATCAAGATAAAATTAAATGTATGCACAATGCCCAAGTCTGACATAAGACAACAGCACTAGAACACATAGCCATAAAATTAGTATTTATTAAATATCTAAAACTGTGTTTATATATATACGGTGGGATTTAACAAATGAATAAATAAAAGCTGCTCGTCTTAGAAAGGATCGTACGCCAAAATATTGCTGATCTTGAATTCCTAGAACTGATATGAATAATAGTGCATATATACGCGTAAATAGAGCTTATTCATAGCGTGAAAATATGTTTATATCAAGTAAGCCTCACAGAGAAGTTTATATTTGATTTCTGGGGAAAACCACCAGACTAATTGCATAGATATATTGTTTATGATTGCTTTTATATCTAAGTTGTGTTTAGTTTAACTTACTAAACAGATTCAATAGTCTTATTTATTTTATGCATCTTTATTTTATTATTTTTTTTATTTTTCGCTCAAGCATAATTAACACTTATCAGGTAAATGTCTACATGTTCTGGTTCATCATAATATTTTCCATTTCTCTATAGGAGACCGTCCATTTTCTTTTTTTCGTTCCCGGTTATGGTTCGATAACCAAGGCCACAACAGCTATCTACAGCTGTTCCAAGGCAGTATTTTATCTTAACTCGTACAACGAATTGTATAAATATAAAATATTTTCAAAACATGCTTATCAAATCATAATTTGTGTGTTTTACATAACACACATACCATGATGTCCAAAAAGTTTAAATTAAAAAAGAAAAGAGCTAATTTGCTGGAAAAACTTTTTTAAAACTACCTCGCAAAAACAGCATCAGTTATTAAAGTCAATTCTGCATCAAAACGCTTAAAAAAACAACAACAAAAAACAAATAAAAATACGAAGTTTGTCTAGAATTGCTCACATATTAAAAACAGTAATTTTATTTTTACAAATAAAATATTTTTAAGCCATTGATGGGGATTTGTAGGCATTACAGCAAAATATTGCAAGCTTGAATATCTCCCATAATCCTTGAGACTGTTTACACAATGGCTTCGCAAGTTAGCCGCTCCTTTGTTAGCCATATAATTTGATTTTCTTATTAAAAAAAAAAAAAAACTTCTTTATCAATTTACGTGATTTTTGCAATACGATATTTTCTTTCAGTCACGATTACGTACATCATGCAGATTTTTCTTTCTTTATTTTTTTTTTAGATGTCAGGAAGTCTGGACAAACACGTAAAAAAACACGTAAAACCGCCATATTATTTTATAAGACGATTAAATATCATGAAGAAATAACTGCGATAAAGGGAAACAGTTTCTTTACTTCACCCCTGTCTCATTACCCCATCTCCCTTCCTTTATTTTCTTCCCGTTCTTTCTTTCTTTCTTTCTTTCTCCACTTTTCACATGACGTTGTCTAGTTTTATTTGAATGACTTTATTTGATATCAAACGATATTATTTTTCTTTTTCTGTTCCATTTCCATTATAGCCGATTTATTGGAAAATCTGTTAGTCATCGCAGTTGTTGAATTGCAATTATCTGACTATGACTTACAATATACTCATAATGGAATTATTTCCCTTTGTATACAGTTGAAGACAGGCATTCCATATCTTAAAATACCGCGAAATAAAATAGTAAATTGTTCAAATTATTGCCATAACTTAAGACTTTCTGATTGGATACTTTTTTACACAGCCGTGGTTTCGTATAACATTCAGTCTAATGAATAGTTGTCTTTGCATCATGTGATAATCGGCAGATCAAATTCTGAACATTCCTTAAAATGAGCAAAGAATCTATGGGTGGGTTTTCACATAAAAATTCCATTAAACATTTTGTTTTTCTATTTTCGGTAGATGGCGCTTGGGTGTGGTATTATGTCCAGATATTTAGAAAGAAACACTTACAATCTTGGAATCTGGTAACATTTTTACACAATGGAATACTTCTGCCACATCCGGTGAGGTGTCATGCGGCACACTTGAAAGAGTACAAAATCGATTACGAAATCATGCGGATGGGGTATCTTCCCTTCTTTACATCAAATGTGCGAATAAATCGATGGGTACGTTCATATTAAATCTATGAGAAAGTAAACAAGACAATAATGACTTAAAAGCTATATTTTACAATTAGCATCGTTATCTATATGTGCTGATCAGTTGTTTTGATCGTTTTATCAATCTAAGTATTACATATCAATTCAAAACAAAAATAGGCAGTTTTAATTCTACAACTATATTTTTCGCATTTTAATACATTATAGATCTGATAATCGTTTGAAAATCCTTAGTAACCATGTTATGTAAGAACTTATCAAAATAAATAACTCTGGACCCTATTAGAAGAACTGAATTAATTCAATCCTGATGTTTGTATTTTAATACGTAAATGTAAATTATATTAACTTTTCCACAGATTATAATTGTTTTAATTGTTAGACTATAACTTAGATATAACTTCAGTAATCGTATTCCTTGCATCATAAAACCTACGTCGAGACAACAAATTCGTCTTTATAGCTTGAACAGTAATTAAGATGAAGCCATTTAAGCACGCGACAACTATTTTGGACGCCATCTTGAAATACGACTTTCAAGCAATTACATTTTTCTAGACTTTTAGTATGATTTTAAGCGTGGTTAGAGGTACTGAAGTCATGAAAAAAAAACTGTGTATCAATTTGTTCAGAGTTAGACATTTATTGTTCATATATTAATTTATCTAAAGAATTGGGCGAAATGAAAAACTGTTTTTATGTAGTTCTGAATTATTTAGATCATGATTGATGATTTGTATTATTTGGACTACCGGATATATATATATATATATATATATATATATATATATATATATATATATATATATATATATATATACATTTCTAAAACATATGATAATTAAGCTACACAGAATTTTCCGAGTTTTATCCTCGCATTAGTCTGACGAATCCTCATGAGGATGAATTATGTGTAGTTTAATTGTTATATCTATTTTCCAAATTTACTACCTTACTTATGTGTCGAGCACTGTCGAAGTAAATACTAAAAAATATACATAAAATTTTATGTACATACAAAATAATTTAATAATTATTATATTTAATATTTAATAATTATCATAGTAAATAATTATATATAAAGTAGTAAGATTGTATATCTAAATAAACAAGACTAGGTTTAAGTTCCCAAAGTTCATGCTAGAATTGCTCACAAGGACCCGTTGCGTAATGGATAAAGTACTCGGTAGTTCAGTTCTGCGTGACACTTTTGCGGAGGTTGAAGGTTCAGTCATTAGTGCGTGCAATACGTAGAATACAATTGCGGATTGCTTACGACTTCTACTCGATCATGGTCAAAACGCGCCCCTGTATTATCAAAGAACATACTGTTGAATTTATACGCCGGGCCCTTCCGCTTGTGCAATGATACAACTCCTCAAATGCATTTGTGATGTTAAGTTGTATAAAAGTGTCAAAATCGATCTGCTCCTTCTTTCATCGGATTATTTCGATTATCGATTATCAATACTAAGCGAAAACATTCCGATACGACCTATCTAATAACACTGCCAGATACAGAAGGCACATTCGTGTGGAATTTTATAAAAAAAATCACCCCAGCAGTTTCGGAGTATATAGAGAACGAACTCACACACACACAGTTCCTTTTATGTAATAGTAGAGATTTTGTCGAATGTTGAATTACGTGTTTATTAAATAAACTAGCATGGGTGCCTGGTGTTGCCTGGGTGTTTGGATGTGTGTGTTGAACAAAAAAAACAAAAAGTGGTAGTAGGAAGGCAGGCTCGAACCCGTACCGCGAAGGAGGAAAAGAACGGGGGAAAAACGTGACGTCTTTGCTATTACGACCACCGGCAAAACGGAAGTGACGTAGGTTCAAATTAAGGCTAGAAAATCGAAAAGAGGGGATGACTTTCGAAAATATCGGCGAAAAAAGCGGCCCCCTTCCTGTTGAAAAGTGCCCTGTTGAGGGTGAAGAAATTAATGCTTTAGCCAATTTTTCGGTATTTGTCGTCTGAAGGGACCAGCTTCAAAACGATACTGATCTTGTGAAAATCCGTCGCCTCTGTCGAAAGTTTTACGCAGACATGCAAACATACATACATTCATTTATATATTGGTAGCTCAAATTTTCTACCCAAACCGATTAAAAAGCTTGCCCTATCTCTGAATACCCTTTATGTCAAATTTCAAATGTTTAGACCAGAAATTGTCTGAGTAATTTGGTAGAGACCGCAAAGGTAATTTTTTTTTAACTTTGACCCCTATTATGACCCCTTAACATTTATTGTTTTGGACTCAAATAAAGTTATTAAGTAAGATCCATGTTCAAGGAACCTATATCTAAAATTTCAAGTGTTTAGACCCAAAATTTATTATACACAAAAAATGCACACACAAAGGTTACAAAGGTATTTGCATGAAATTCCTCCCTCATAGCACAAACAAAACAAGACCAATACAGCATATTGAGCCGTGAAAATATTAAGGGATACAATCCCCAGTTACAAATTAAAAGGGTCACTATGACTCAAAATTAAAATTAAGTGGATTTAAAATGCAAACTTCTATATGGAAGTTAATAGACTAGAAAATGAATAACGTTTAACACTTTTTATAGCAATATCCTCACTGAAATGTAACCTAGGAAAAAAGTGGGAAGAGAGTTTAAATATACAACTACGTTAGGGGAGGGTACATGCCAATTATGTCACATGTGTATCTTCGAATGAATCCAAATAACCAAATGCAAATACGGGCTGAAGCGAAGAAAAGGGAACTTGTTTTTTCATAAAATAACACAGTTCGCAAAGTAAATGGGTATGAACTCGCTATTGAAAATTATAAATATCTTCAACGTATAAGAAATCCTTTTTTTACAATAAAATACGAAAGTAATCACACACATGCGAATTCAGCAAGTTTTAGGTAAAGTAGACTTCAACACATAATACAATATCTGTGATACTATCGTCCGATTAATTCGAGAGAACGCACGTGTTCATTATAAATCAAGATATATACTTATTCCCCTTATTTTATATATATATATATATTGGGGAAAATACGAACATATAACTAACACAGTTTCGAGCACAGCGTCTCTATTTACTAGGCTCTAGTTAGATAAAAGTCGTTTCTTAAAGTGGGGAAAATCCAGCTTCCAAAAATTATCGAACACGCTGGATTAGGACAAAAAATAAAATTACCTCAGTCTCGCACGATCTCTTATTCTCTGACTAGGGACAGAAAATGCTATAGTTTCTCCCAACGTAAATCGCAATACCCGTGGAAATTCAACTAATGCAAGTAAAATGTAAATTATATTTCGAAAGAGGGTTACGAAAGTTACAACTTCAATTCTAAAGGTAGAAAATGGAAAGTATATACGTATCGCTTAATCCTTTTATTAAGAAAAATATATGTGAAAAACTGTGCGCTCCACTAGACGTACGTAAAATATATTAGGCAGAAATAAATAAAGACATTAGACGTACATAAAAATGCTAAATTTAGGAATAAACTAAATATAACATTGCAGTCCTTGTGCAGACGTACTATGTTAAATTCGGGAATTTATGTTAAGCGAATGTCGAATGTTCGAGACACACAGAATTACCAGTCACCTTAACTCCTTGGTGATAGTAGTCGTCGCATCTTCTAGGGGGACGCTAAGTTACAAGTTAACAATGTGGGAAGGGAGGTAACAGAAAGAGTCAACAAGTGGGCCAGTGATATGAGTGTATTTAACCCTAGCTAAGTAACGTATTGACAGAATAAGAATAAAACGGGTCTCGACATAGGAAAGAGTAAAGCACGCGTATCGTATCGTACAGAGCGAATAGTAACTTAATTCACTAAAAATTATTCGAACAGAGCACTTAATTTGAAAAGTATTCTGAAATAAGGGACATGAATTTGCTAAATGCCTTTAAACAACGGAAGAAAACTTACAAAATGCCTTCAAATAAAAGCAGTAAACTTACAAAATGCTTCTAAATAAGGGAAAATAAATTTGGAAAATGCTTTTAAATAAAGGGGGGAAAAACTTGGAAAATGTCTAAATAACGGAAGAAATTCACTTGTCGAACGAATCTAAGAGACAAATTGATAGTGTCAGGCAGCGGAGGTAACAGAAAGATTTCAAGAGGTTAAATTTAATCCTAACTTGAAAGAGAATTAAAACGTATCTCGATGGAAAAAGAATACACTTTATTTTCAAAGTGTTCCGAAAAAGGGAACAAAAAATTTGCTAAATGTATTTAATATGGGGAAAAAAATTTTCAAAATGTCGGAAATGTATCCTCTTTCAGATAAATTCGACGTGAAAGTAACTAGCCTGAAAAAAATAAAAGCATGAAATAAAAAAGGGGGGTAAAGAATAAAATATAAAGGTCTTGTTTCAAAACGAAGAAGAGATTTTATTTACAATAAAATTAGTTGCAAATTTTTCCTTTTGCATTAAATTCAAAGCACGCCAAGGTAACATATAATGAAATAAACAACACTGGCTCTCATATTAAAATGTCGTATCAATGAACGAACACAATATTATGATCAAAATAGTAGTTCCTAATCACACTCTCATATGTAATAAATTTTAGGAGCGTACTAACAAACTGAAAGCCTGTCAGGCACGTGTCTTTTTCTTTTTTTTTTTTATCTCGATTTAAAGTCCTTTTAAATCATTATACTTCTTCCAATTACATGCAGACTGTAGCCACGGAATATAAGGTCTTTTAAAAAATTACACTCCTTCCAAATACGTCCAAACCGTAGACACATATTATAATGTCTTCATAAGTTCGCCTCGTCACGTGTCCGGGGTATTCTTGCCGGGTTTTCTTCTTTGAAGGAGGCTCGTCAAAATTCCATTTTCAGCGCCAGGCAATGAAACGAACGTCCAATATCCTCGTCGCCGGAATTTCAAAAGAGGGCGAATCTCGCGCTTGGCTTGTGACGTCATCGAGGAGCTAGCATTTCCCTTTTCCTCAAATTAAAGGTAGTTCCATACAAATCCAAAATGTACGAAACTAAGAATCAAAGAAGATACGAAATACAAACAAATTAAATACAAGAACCAGATAAAAGATAATAAATGTAAACAGGGGGGGATGTACTATTATTGGTATTAAAAAAATTCCAACAGTACAGCTAGATGTTTGTTCACATTACATTTAAATTGTTACATGTTTGTGCAGTCTGGAAACAAGGGGCAAGGAGGAAATTCGAAATGCAAGAATTTTGAGAACAGAAGTAGAAGCATTTGGGGGTCTTTATAGTCAAGGGGTGTGATTTTGGTGATTGTCAAGGTTATTTGAGTTATTTCAATTAACACATTGATCTGCTGACGGGCAGATTAGTTGACCCATTTGAATTACTATCGTCAAATGTGGAGGAATTCCTATGAAGATGTCAACATAAAATATCACGTGGAGACGACATTGTTGCCAAATAAACTTTATTTTATTCTGCAGTTAATTATAATATTTTCAATTTTATTTGTAGTAAAATACCAATTAAATGTTCATTATTTCAGCTTTAATCGGATCTCATTTTGATTGCTACTTATATTTTCGTATATCTTTAAATATGCGTCCACTTTTTATCTCGTAAAATCTGATTAAAATGACGCATTTAAAAGTTTTTGAAAAGATCTTTATTTTTTCATGTTACTTTTTGCGTTTTTTTTATTCAGACTTCCCCCCCTCTCTCTCTCTCTCTCTCTCTCTCTCTCTCTCCCTCTCTCCCTCTCTCCACAGATTACCCCTTTTAACCTGTTGTGGCCTTGTCAAGGGCCAGAAATAAAGCTACAGGAAAGGAATTGAGTAAAAAATAAAAAATAAAAAATGCGAGGATTGTTCCAAAAGTAAGGCCTCCTATTTTTTGACTGAAAAACTAACTAGTTGAAAGATTATGAAGACGCGAGTAGTACCATTAAAACGATCGACTATTTGTGCCCCAGAATTTATTTTTCTACATAGTTACCACCATTCTCAATGCAGTTTGTTTTGATGCCCTAGTCGTAAAATTCCGGAGCGCGCTTTATCACTCACATCTATGTCGTCAGTCTGAAATCGACGAACCCATCTTTTAACTGCTGACATCAACTGTATCTGCTTCGTAAACGTTCAACAGGAGCTGGTGAATGTTGATCGGTTCAATGTTTTTTTTTCTGCATAGAAAAATTCAATGACATATCTTTGCTTATGACGCACGTCCATAGCATGAGTTGTTTTCTTAGAGTCTCACACCGTCAATATCTTCAACAGAGAGATGAAACTCTCAGATCATGAATGCATAAGTTGAGTCATCATAATAATACCATTTTTCATCCCCTTTGACCTATTTCCGGCGAAATTTAAAAAAAAAATATATTAGGAACAGTAGTACAAAACATGTACAAATAGGAGAACGAGCAACGAAACGGTTCGGCATGAAAGTCATGTGACCTGCTAGCGTCACAGAATACGGTGTTAGACGACAAAAAAATATTACAGACGGTGGTAATTTTCTGTTTCAATTCTCAAAGAAATTTTTTTTTTTTTTTTTTTTTTTTTATTACATTTTCACCCCAAACAAGGCAAATTGCCACTTTGGTGTAGGGGGCTACTATCAGGGGCAACAACTACTGGGGTACTATGTAGGGATTTGGGCAGCAAGGTGTCGGTTCACGTTACACTTGAACTTCTGCACGTCAGTACTGTTGGGGAAGCAGGGACCTGGAATGGAATTCCAGAGTCTTGCGGTTCTGGGGAAGAAACTATTGGAGTAAAAAGATCTTTTACATCTAGGGACCTCTACAGTGTGGGGGTGGGATCTAGTAGCCTGTCGGGTTTGTCGAGGGTGCTCGCGTCGTGGGGGCACAAGTGATTGCAGTTCATCAGAGCATTCACCACTAAAATACTTGTAGAACAGGCAGAGGGATGCAACATTTCGTCGATGGGACAGAGGCTGAAGCTTAGATGCCAGTTCAGGGCCTATCAGATTTGCGACTCTCTTTTGAACCTTGTCAAGGAGCGAGAGACTAGTAGCAGATGCACCAGCCCAGATGTGGCAGCAATACTCCATACATGGGCGAATGGTGGCCTTATAGAGGTACAGGATACTTTCGGGTGTTAGTAGTTTCTTGCAGCGGCCCTGGCAATGCCTTCAATGTAATTGTTCCAACTCATGTTTCCTGTGAACGTTAGGCCAAGGAGTTTGAAAGATGGACTCTCAGATAAAGGGTCGTTGGCCATTGCTATTGGTGGTAGAGAGGGTTTCTTGTAATTATTGAATGAAACTAGTTTAGTCTTGGCAGTATTGAACGCGACCAACCACTTTTGTCCCCATTCCACTACAGATTGGAGGTCTTCCTCTAGTGTTTCTGCCATTTCTTTAGAAATGTGTTCATTCGTCTTCCTGTCGTGTCTGCCATAGAGTGTAGTGTCATCAGCATATATACCCATCTCAGAGGCAATGTTGTCGGGGAGGTCATTTATGAATATCAGGAACAATAGAGGTCCAAGGATAGAACCCTGGGGCACTCCCGCATTTATATCATATTGTTTAGATGTGCGACCGTCGAGGACTACCTGGATTTTTCTCTTATCTAAGAAGGATTTAATTATGTTAAGTATCCTACCAGTGATACCGTAGGATCTAATCTTCCTGAGGAGACCCTCATGCCATACCCTGTCAAAAGCCTTAGATATATCTAGAGCTACCGCTCTGCCTTCCCCCGCTTTGTCCAGTGATTGGTATATACGTTCAGAGATCACGGTGAGGATGTCTGCTGTGGAACGGGCTTGTCTAAATCCATATTGTTTGTCAGTCAGTAGTTTAGCATCTGTAAGATGATGGACTAGAGCATGGTTAATTATGGTCTCAAATATTTTGGCAAAAAGTGGGAGGAGGCTAATGGGGCGATAATTTGATGGGTCTGTCCTTTCGCCAGAATTCTTGAATACTGGTACAACAGAAGCAGTTTTCCAACAGCCCGGAAAGCAAGCTTCATTAAGACATTTGTTGTAGAGTTTGGAGAGAACTGGAGCTACTTCGGCTGAGCACTTTTTTAATAGCACAGCTGGGATAAGATCGGGTCCACATGCTTTTGAGGTGTCAAGGTTTTTTATGATAGCATGCACCTGAGCAGGGGTGGTTTTCAGATCGTCTAGTGTGGCGTCTGTCCGCATAGGAAAGTCAGGTAGGGGGTGGTTGGAAGGGTCCAGTGTGAAGTTTGAGGCAAACCGACTGGCAAGCATGTTAGCCTTGTCGGTTGCTGAGGAGACAACCTCGTGATTGTTGGTTAGTGGGGGAATTGTTGATTGCCCATTATTTACTACACTGTTGTAGATTTTCCAGAAGTCTCGAGTTCCTAGTTTTTGTGCTTCGATGCGCTTTTTAGTGGTTTCCGTAAATTCTCTCTTAGCTGTCGCTATTTCTTTCTTAACGTTATTTCTAGCTTCTATATACTTCAGTCTGTTTGAACTGGACTTATGTCGGTTAAACCTACGGTATGCATGCTGCTTTTGAGTAATGGCAGTTGCACAAGTCGACGTAAACCATTGGGGAGAGTGGGGCTTACTATAAAATTTCCGCATGGGAACATGCACTTCGATTGCAGTTTTGAACCAGTCAGTGGTCTCGTTTGCACACTGTTCAGCAGGGAGAGAGAAAATATTTTTCCATGGAGCATCTCTAATTAGTTCCCTGATGGCTTCCCAGTCAGCCTTATTATAATATCTCGTTGTTTTGAGCACTGGCTCTTCAGTTTTGGGACTAGAGTTTAGGGCGATTTCAACCATTATCACTGCATGATCAGCGTTCCCGAGTGGGCTGTGGGCCTTCGCTATGCAGTCATCGGGAACTGTGGTCAAAAACAGATCTAGAAGTGATGCGTGTTGTTCTTCCTGGTCAGGGAAACGGGTTGGAAACGTAACAATTTGTGATAGGGAGTGAGATATAGCGAAGCTATGGGTTGTGCTGCCCGCTGCATCTGTGTGAGTAGAGAATCCAAGCCAGTTTTTGTGGTGGACATTAAAGTCACCAAACACATGTATTTGTGCGCTAGTGTCGAGGGACAGTGCCGTGTCTATGCTGTCAGATACTTTGTTTATTATGGAGCAGTCCTGAGTCGAGGGAGAGCGGTAGAGAAAATAATAGTAGCTAATACTGTGTTCCTGGGGATTTATAAAACTGGTCCAAAAATAACTACATTTTCATTTCCAAAAGATGGAGCATTTTACACTTGCACACGTGTAATTAAAAGGGGAGAATTTTAGCCTGGAAAATTGCTGTAAAGTTTTATATTTAATATAAAAATATTTTATATTATTTATTTTAAATTATATTTATTTTATATTATTTATTTTTTATTATATTATATTTATTTTTATATTATTTATTTTGTATTATATTTATTTTATATTATTTTATATTATTTATTATCTATTTTATATTATTTATTTTGTATTTAAATATTAATTCAGACGTCACTTTTATTGGAAATTAAAAATGCCCCCATTTTCAAATATATTTTTAACGAGATTTTATACAGTCCTTTTTCTTGATAACATACTAAAGATTGTGTTGAATTATTTTTCTTTTAACTGGATATTTTCTTATAAAGAACTAAAAAAAGATATGAATGTTGGTCAGAAAGCTGAACGTTTAAATTTCTGTGGGGTTTTATTTAGTTTTTAAACCTATTAGATAATTTTTAGATTAATTTTTTTTCAGTCTAATAGTAAATGACATTTTTCATGTTCTAAGTTTATTATTTTTGCCGGGAAGTGTTTTGTATAATAATATTAAAAATAAATATATAATCTTTATTCTCGTTCAGACGTATAAATCAAGAAATGACATCATATTTCCACTAAGAAACGTCTATGCCTATCGTGTGTAAACTAAATCGTGCTTATATATTTATTTCCAAATAGTTTGAACTTTTTTTCATCAATAATATTTATAATGTAGCGACTGAACTCAACAATAACAAAAGATATTTCATTGAATTCCTCCATGCAGAAAAATATTGAACCGATCAACATTCACCGGCGCCTGTTGAACGTTTACGAAGCAGATACAGTTGATGTCAGCACAGTTAAAAGATGGGTTCGTCGATTTCAAACTGACGATGGAGATGTGTGTGACAAAGAGCGCTCCGGAATTTTACGACCAAGGCATCAAAACAAATCGGCAACAATGCATTGAGAATGGTGGTAACTATATGTCGAAAAATAAATTCTGGAGCACAAATAGTCGATCGTTTTAATATTTACAATGTAGCGACTGAATCGCAAAGTGATTCTTACGAACGCTAAAAAGAAAATTCCTCTAATTGCTTACGCTCTTTCTTTCTTCGTTTCTTTGAAATGCACTTTCCACCTCATTCCCCGAAGCAATTAAGTTTTCACAGAATGGTGTTAACTCAAATAATAGAAATCATTCTCTCCAAAAATAAAAAAAAGTAACATGTCTATGTTAAAATAGTAAGCCGACGTGAAGTAGAAGTTAGAAAGGTGTTACAATATTTTTTGTTGTAATGGAGTAGTTATTTATTTGCTGCCCACCACAGCAAAACATGGCACAATGCCGGAAGGTGGAGAACAGGCGAGCTCCCCTAAAGTAAGGCACTCTCGCCTCAACAAAAATTGCCTGGGCATCCCCGTCGGCATTCCCCGGTAGGGGCGCCTCAGGCGACAAGCAATTAACTTACCCCGACAAAAAGCCCGGTGGCAAGGATGGACCTCCTAGGTAGTACCCAAGCGGTGTACCTCAGTCTGACAGGTGCTGGTCCGGTTCCCAGTTCCTCACCTGTCGGGCTGAGTCTCAAGTAACGTATCCTTGACGAGTACTTCTACCCTGTCTCCCTGCAGCCGAAGCCGTTAGGAGACCTTCCCCATCACGAGTAATGGAATGAGGTATATGATCCCGCACAGTCGAGAGATTCTATTTATAAACGATGCTACTAGGAACTGAAGAGTCGAATTAATTCACGTTCTGCTACCAACCAACCAGAAACCAGAATTGCTCCATAAATATTAAACCTTTCTGTAGCAATTTCGCATATGTTTTCTTCGTGTGAACATGGGAAGAATCTTTTGCTCTGTGGGTTCCAACTCGAGAACTGTCTACTGCGAACCAATCACCTCCCAGGACTTGTGTAGAACAACAAACCATCGGAAACTGTTCTGAAACTAAACATGGCTTACACTCCTAGAAAAGGGTATCTTTTTGTGTGCTAATCTACTGAGACGACCCAACCGGGGAATGCTGACGTGGCTGCTCAGACATTTTTTCGTAAAATACCTTTGGAAATGTAAAATAGTAATTGGGTACGTTTTCTAGTATTCATCTCATAATGGGCCGATGTCGACGTGTACATAGGTCATCGGGCCAGAGAGTGCATTCAAATGCCATCTCAACCCTATTGTGTGCTGAAAACGAATATGACGTCAGTCTGGGAAGAGAGAATAGAAAAAGGAGACAGTTGATGGACATTTTTTTAAATGGGCGACACATTGTTCCAAGAATATTTGTATATCGATAATAATTTAATAAAAGAAATACGATCCATATACCAATACTAATACAATGCTTTCTAAGAGTGTCACACCGTCATTATCTACAACAGAGAGATGAAACTTCCAAATCATGAATGCATAAGTTCAGTAATCATAACACTGCAACGTGCAATTCCTTTTGATCCATTCGAGCGAAATAAAAAACAGAAGGCATTATTTTGGGGACGATCGTCGTATGTACATTTTAGTTTCTCTTTTATAAAACTTTATTTGTCTTTCTTTTGAAAACATTTTTTTTTTATTCATAAACGCCACCAACGCTTAGAAAAGAAGAAAGGAAAGAAAAGAAAAAGAAAGTGTTGTTTTGTTTCTAAAAATCTAAATCATTGTTTATTTTTTAACGGTTATTTTGGCGGTCCGGCGTTTTATTATTAAGACCTTCAACAAAAGATTTCAACCGACAATGATCAGGTGATGAGGATGGGCGGACGGAGAGAGGAGAGCGAGAACTGAGGTGGAGGAAGTAACACAATAGGTTGCTGAGCACTTCTTAGGCATATCAAGTGCGATCAATGTTGCTGTTGTGCGCGTAACGGAAGTATTATCTAGGAGTAAAGCTATACCGTGTCGTACATATGCATACATCATCATCATCATCATCATCATCATCATCATCGTCGTCGTCGTCGTCGTCGTCGTCATCGTCGTCGTCGTCGTCGTCGTCATCATCGTCGTCGTTGTTGCTTCGTGTATTCACATAAGCAATTAAGAATATTTTATGTATCGATTTTCAGTATTTATTTCAAGTGCTCAATACGTGAGTAGAGCGAGATAGTATATATGAGGAATTCTTGCGGAGAATGAAACGTGTAGCTTAATTGCCATATATATTTTCATAACTTACTACACACACGCGCGTGCGCGCACACACACACACACACACACGTTTCCCTCTCTCTCTATATATATCTATCTACATTTATCTATATATAGTAAACTATGAAAATATATATGCCAATTAAGCTACACAAAATATTCCGCATTTCATTCTCCTGACGAACTCTCACGAATATTCTGTGTAGCTTACTATCTAGCTCTACCTATGTATTGAGCACTGTTGAAGTAAATACTGAAAATTTACGCATAAAATTATATCTTCGTATATTAATTTACGTGATTAAATGAAGTATTCATATACATAATGTGTGTGTATGTGTGTATTATGTATATCGTTAAATTATATCGCCCGCTACTTAGCGTAATGCAAAGCTATTTGTAAATAAACAAACGGAACACTTTAAAAGTAGCGACCAATGTTTATATAAGCACATTATGATTTACGAGCGTCAATCGCATGGCTTGGGCGTAGAACTGGATGGTTGTTGGTTCGATTCCTAGCTTGGGATGAGTGCTAACTGCTAGTCTAACCATACTGGTTACTAGTAGCCATCGGGCCTTGGAATGTGGTAACCCCTTTGTAAAAAAAAAAAAAAAAAAAAAAGAAAAAAAAAAAAAAAGAAAGAGATTGAGTTGTGAAACAGTCTGTATGTGGATGACTATATTTTAAGCGCCGCCCCTGGAATAGGGCACCGTCGTAAAATGATTTTACCCGCTCTGCTTAATTAGCGTTATGCGAAGAGCTCTTTGTTGTGTTTTTGTTTGTAAATAAACAAGCAGGCTGAGCACCGTAAAAGTCGTAGACAAGTGTCTATAGAAATGGACATTTGATGAGATCGTTTAAGGGCACCGATCTCATGGACCGACCGACTATCAACTAGATGGTTGGTTGTATATTCAATCCGTGGCTAGGGAATGGGTGCTAGTCTAGCCGCACTGATGAATTGTGATACAGCGAAACAGTATTATGTGTGTGTGTGTGTGTGTGTGTGTGTGTGTGTGTGTGTGTGTGTGTGTGTGTGTGTGTGTGTGTGTGTGCAAGGCTGGCAGGAAGAGTATATCAAATTGAGAAAGGAGGTTTATTTTTTATACCTTGGTTGAAGATTTTGCACTAAAAAAATATGAAAGATTTCCGTTGCTCGGTAAAGTGGGCAGATGCGACAATAAAAAATTCAAACATGCATTTGTCTGCAATAACAGGTGTTGTTTTATACCGACCAGTTCTGCGAAAAGCAGAACTATTGTTAAATACTACGAACATAATATTTCTACACGGCCAGCGTTTTCCTCAGCGCCCACCATCATATTGTTTATGTTTGTTTCTTTTTTATTGCATACCGCAGGTCAAGGCGACATATGCGATTGGTTTCTCTACAAGGATTATAGCGCGCTCGTATCATGAATACCATTTGGATGGCAGATTTGGTCGGTCTCGGTCAAATCCGCTTTTAAAGGTCACATCGATAATCATTGTTATACCATCTTTTTTTTTAATCGGTCGATTTTATTACTCCTAAAATTCAGGCCTAGACTTATTTACATTTTCGATTTAACCGTTTGCGTTAAATGCTGTTTTATTATTTGTATTACTTGAATAGCTAGGGATAGTTAATATTTATAAGTATATATTACCCTCCTGTTGAGGGAAGATCAGAACCAAGGCCGGCAAAGAGAGGTTGAAAAAGACAGCGTCCGAGAGGAAAAACATTCTGTGCAAACAAAAATTGCCGAGGCAGCCCCGTCAGCATTCCCTGGTAGATGCATCTCATGTGATTAGCATATTTGTAACTTACCTCTTAAGCTAAAGCCTGGGAATGTGGACCTCCTAGAATGGCACAACGTTATACCTCAGACCGTCAGAGAACAAGCTATCCTCTAAAATGGTCACAAATTTGCCGGTCTGATTTTAATATAAACTAATCCTAAGGAGTTAAGTTATGTATATATTTTACGTGTTGTCCTGGTTTAACTGCATCCTGTGGTGTGTCTAATTTGCTAACTTTGGAGAGTATCGTGTTAACACTTAATTACCATTACTTCTAACCAGGGACTATCTATCGCTTAAATTTATTCACACACACACACGCGCGTGCGCGCGTGTGTGTATTATATATATATATATATATATATATATACACACACACACACACACACACACACACACACACACACACAGTGACTAAAAAAAACGGGCCCAACTCTAATTAGGCCCCGCTTCTTAGTGTTTTGTCCGAATAAAATTAAACTTTGGTACTAAGTAATTTATTATATTCAAAACATCACATCAAAACACTAGGGTCTTTGGCTTTTTTTTCTCCGTTCTACGGCATATGTTCTAGATGGCCTCCATTTAGCTTTTGTTTTGTTTTTTGGGGGGGGGGGCGTCACCCTGTATATATATGATAGAATATTTTTTTTTAATAAATATTAATAATTTTTATATATGTGTGTGCGTGTATGTATTTAGAGGCACAAAATCGTAAATACATTTGAACACGATAAGCGGAAAACATTCCAGAACTCTTTCAACTATCATGTCGTCAGGAAAAAAATCAATAGTATAATTAAAATAATATTATTGACGATAATAAAGAGCACGGTGGGGGCATGGATTTGAAGTGTCTGAATCGATAAAAATCAACAATTTCATTACACATCTCTATATAAAAAAAGAAAAAAAACATGGTTAAAATGGCGTCGCGTGGGAGAAAAAAAGAAACGGAGTTAGAATCAAAGTTCCATAAGGAGATTCAACGGTTTATGGACTCCTTCTGACTGTACAAATGTTTGCGAATAGCTCTAGAGACAGATTTCAAACCTTAACATTTATTATTTGGGTCTCAAATCAAAATACAAAGTTTTACCCATGTTTAAGTTACATAGATCTAAAATTTCAAGTTTTTAGACCCTGAATTGGCGGAGGAATTTGGTAGAATCTGCAAAGATCAACTCTTTCAACTTCAGGAAAAGGTGGAAACTTCTTACGTGTCTTAATTTGCTTCGGCTCGTGCCTATTTGCTCAACCTTTGCATTGTATTGTATGGCAGCCAAATTTTCGCCCGCAAACTGATTAAAATGCTTGCTGCATGTCTGAAAACCCTTTATGTATAAATTTAAAATGTTTAGACCCAAAATTGGCTTAGTAATTTGCTAGACACCGCAAAGGTAAAATCTTTTTAATTTAACCTTTAGCAACTCATATTTTCGACCCCAATCGATTAAAATGCTTGCTCTATCTCTAAATACCCTTTACGTAAAATTTCAAATGTTTAGACCAAAATTGGCTGAGTAATTTGGTAGAGACCGCAGAGGTCAAATTTTTTAAAACTTTGACACCAATTTTGACCCCTTAACATTTATTTTTTGGGGCTTAAATCAAATTAAAGTTTTATCCCTATCCAAGTAACCTACATTTAAAATTTCAAGTATTTAGACCCAAAATTGGCGGAGGAATTTGGTAGAGATTTCAAATGTCAAATCGTTGAACTTTGACCTCCTGACAGCCAAGTTTCTGCCCGAAAACCGATTAAAAAGATTTTACCAAATCTCAATACTCCTAATGTCAAATCTCGAGTCTCTAGACCGAAAATTGACAGAATTATTTGGTAGGGAAATACACACACACACACACACACACACACACACACACACACATTCATTTTTATAGATATATAGATAAATCGTCCGGCAACATGAATTCTGTAAATTTTTACCTGATTATTTCCTACAGAAATGAAACACGGAAGTGTGAGTGTGTGTGTGTTAGTGATGGGACGATTCCAAAAATGTTTCCCGATTCCGATACAATTGCTGATTCTGTACTAAATTCCCGATTCTGATACAATTACCGATTCCGATTTTTCATCTTCTAAATGTGGTTTCCACTGACCACCAAACCACCGCGAATTTCGAATGATTACGGCATTGCAAGACAAGTGTACTCAAACTAAATGTTGTTGCTAAAAAAAATGGTGAATGCCGGCTGTGTTATACGGAAAGTTCTTATTCGTGGACCGAAAAAAACGTTTGAAATAACTTTTGAAATATTGTTTTTGGGTTTTTTTTTCTAATCCGCGGATGAAGCTAAGGCAATTATATCCTTATATGCCAACACTGTGGACAGAAACAATTGTACGCAATGTTATGACCAATAAAAGAAAAAACAAATTCCGAAAATGATTGTATCTATCCTTATTAATCTTGAAAGAAAAATATATTTATAGCTCTAGTATTGCATTATTGAGCTATCTCTATCTAAACGAGAACTTTGTTATTCATTCATATGTAATCAATGCCCCAAGTAGTTAAATTACATATAAGCACATTAGCTTATATATATATATATATATATATATATATATATATATATATATATATATATATATATATATATATATATAGTGCAAAATTTTGTTGAAATTCAAAGACTTACATATTTTCTTTTATATAACTCTTGTTTATTTTTATCTTGGATCTCTTCATTACAGCTGTTTCGTTAATGGGATGACAGTTTTATGATTTTATGTTTTCATAAAAAAATTTTTTCTCGTCAACTCGTCAGATGTGATTTTCATCCGATGTTACCAACAAAAAGACAGTTTTGTACATGATAAACCTGGTGCGTTCGTTTGGGGAAAAGAAATTCCATCCCCCACGTTGTTACAGGTCGGCCACCTTGGGTCATATATATATATATATATATATATATATATATATATATATATATATATATATATATATATATATATATATAAGAGAGAGAGAGAGAGAGAGAGAGAGAGAGAGAGAGAGAGATCTGTAGTGCTTTGGACAACATGCTAATGTCATTGTCTTTTACAATATTTCTTTAAAAGCAAGAAGCCGCAATTAAATTATGAAATGCTTGAAAGAGAACAAAAGAATGAGAAAATCCCGTGCATTTATTTCTACGAGAAAACACGCCCACCTGTTAGCTCCATTAATCGTTTCTATAATAAATGAACTAATTAGATGGAATAATTAACAAAAGACTTGGGTCATTCGTGAATTGGTTAGGCCGTCCACTTCCATCGGAAGCCATTCTCGATTCCCATAGTCTCGACTTGATTAACATTTCACTGTTCGGCAATGTTTATTGTTCTTTTACATGAATTCTTTTGACGGAGAAAGGCGATTTTTATTCAGAATTCCTCGCGTGAGAAGAAATATTACCATGTGACTCACAAGCTAAAAATCGGACCAAACAGAGCGTTTTCGCGAATGGCGAGATTGGAGAGTATTGAATTTGGACACACTTCTTTTTGTTGTTGTTGTTGTTGTTGTTGTTGGGAACGAGGGCATCGTATCCGACGATGAAATAGTCTCCGCTATCAATATTTATTATTGTTTGTCTCCAAGCACACTAGCATTTCTATTTGCTAAATATCCGTTGATCTTACAAGTAGATCAATCCATTCTTTGTGGGGATTTTCTCTTTTCATTTACTAGCCACTTTCCTCACCAGTTCAATATGGTGAAGGAACCTGTTTAGTTATGATAAACCGACTATGCAGTACTACTGGATACAAGCAATTTAACTCTTATCCTTGAGTGGCCTTCGAGCCTTTATAAATGGTGATCCCAAGTAAAAAAACAACACAAAAAACATTTAGAAAACATGCACTCACAAATACTTAAACCAAAAACAGTCTGACACCAGTTGTGTGCAGTGATAACTAGGGACAACCCCTTACTTGTATATCTTAAAGATTTAAGTATAGGTCCTAGTGCTGAGAAATATTATGAAAAGTGAAGAGAATTTGAATATAATTGTATTGGTTCTCCTTCAATTGGAATACCCAGTGCCATCGCTCGTAGCCCCCTTTGCACGTCACTGCCTGAAACACACACGCACACACACAAACACACACACACACACACACACATACACACACACACACACACACACTTCTTTATGTATAATCAATGTATGCAGTTTAATTCTTTTAAGGCGATCTACCCATTTCAGGAATAATAGACTAATCTAGAGATAATAAATACAGTTACATTTAAAACACTGTGGCAATGATTTGTGGTAGTTGTGGCCCCGGAATCATGACGTGTACTTCTGTAACATCCTATTTTCAATGCACTTTTTGTTGATTATACAACTGTGCTTGTCTTGATTATTACCGGCGTGTAAAGTCACAACACTGGCGACGAGGGATTCGATAATTGCATTTCCGCAACAAACTCCTATGATAAAATTATTCCAGAATCTTCGATGATTGACGATCTTTGCCTGAAGATAACTGCTGACCAATCTGTGATAGCTTAAAGAATTCCCCTTTCTTCACTTGGAAACCAGTTAAATAAATCATTTAATTGTTGTGTTCAAAGAGGTTTTGTTTTTCTTTCCGTGCGACATTTTCGTTTACTACTAATATATAAAAGTGCATCGTGCAATTCCATGGTTACAAGGCCATTCTAACTTGACCGAACAAGCTCCTGTCATCCTCAATAATAATGGATTATTCTTTGACAAACTTAAAAGTTTATGTGAATGATTTTTTAGGGTGGATGTGCATATTTTGGCGCTCGACGCTTCTTGTTGACGATTTTCTGTTTAATCTCCACCCCCGCTACAGGTGAGCCCCACGCTGAGAATCATGGCGTTGCACGTTTTCATGCCTTGGCAATTGCATAAAATCACACACACGCTCACAAAAATATCGGTTGGCAGATGCAGCAGTGAGGAAAGAATCAAAGAGAGAAAGAAGAGATTGAAAGATTGTAAAAAGCGGAAGTCGCGCTGACATGAAACTTCCGGTGTGTTTTTCTCATAAAAGCGGTTACGATCTTTTTTTTTCTTTCTTTTTTTTCTTTTTTTTTTTTTTTTTTTACTTATTTTTCTGTTTCCAACATTAAAAGCCACTTGTCTAATTTGTTCTTTTTAGCGCCTTCAATTACATTTCTATTTTTATTACTTTTTCTTTTTCCTTTACAGTTAACCTGTTTATCCGGCTCTCTGTCTTTCCCCTCTCGTTCTATGCCTGCCTCTCTCTCTCTCTCTCTCTCTCTCTCTCTCTCTCTCTCTCACACACACACACACACACACACACTTACAATGTGTTCGATTTTTCAGTTCTTACTTCACTCTCGTTGTCCTTATTTTTATCTTGGATCTCTTCTTTTTTTCTTTTTTATTTTGGTATTTTAAATGTTTGTGTTCTACACCCTCTTTCCACATCCCTTCCCTTTCTTCTTTTTTCTCTTTCTCTGTCTCACTGCCTCTCCCTCTCTTTATTTACTTACCTTTTCTCTCTTTGTCAATCTCTCGGTTTTAAAATATAAAAATGATTCTTTTTACCCTTCTTTTTCTTTGTATCTCTTAAAATATTTTCAATGCTTTTATTTCTTTTCTTTTTCTTTCTCTCTCTCTCTCTTTCTCTCGACACATGGTTTTATTTTTTCTTATTTCTTTTTACTTATCTCATTCTTTTTCTCTTTCTATCTCTCTCTGTCTCTCTCACACACACACTTTTTCCGATTCATTTCTTTTCCTATTACTCTCACTCTTTCTCCACTCACTTTCGTAATCTCGTTTTACGTTAACATCCACACGCAAAAACCACACACATGCTTTTCTCTTTTCCTATTTTGTTTCTTTCAATTGTTTTAATTACATTGTAAATTTAACCAATCTTCAATTAGTTTCCAGTGTTTATTTATCCATCATACATCTTACCTTCTTGTCTTCGTATAAAGATTTGTCTGATACAAGGGTTTATGTCCCACCGGAAGTTGAATGACGTAATACTACATTCCATTGACTTAAAAATCTCAATGAATCACAACAGCATATGTGTATTACTGAGTGCGTTTATGTTTTTTTTTTGTCTCATCTAAATCTGACATCACGTTCGAACTATTTCACTTCGATTTGACTTTATTAAAAATGGAGAGAGATTTTCATTTTATCAAAGTTTAATTAACCGAAAGACGAAGAAGTATTCATTATAAAATTACTATTTAATAGCTTTCATTAAGAACTGATGCATTTAAATTATGTGCAAATATTTTTATTAACAGTAATAGTTGTAGAGGTGACCGTCGCATAACTAGAATCTCGCCAGCTGCCCTCATATTCACACACGCTTTTCCGGTCAAAGTGTCGGGAATCAACTGGAATCAGCCGAATCCTTTTAGTGTCGGGTTGAGTTTAGTTAAATTGATGTGTTAGCATCGTTAATTGAATGCAGATAACAAGCATCATCTATGACGTTACCATTTACTTCCAATATCATTCCTGTCGCTAAGCACCTCGCATCCACCAAGACTGTAATTTCCAATTCGATTCAAGCGCGACTAACATCAAGGGAATCTGTGTGAGCCAAGTTCTTCTATGAATGGCAACAGCTACCCAGTCTACTGCTACTGTAGAAACTCGTTCTCATAGGTATCGCTGGCATAGTCAGGCACCGCGTATTCCTACACACCTAGTCAGTCCGTTTGCTATTTTTATGATGCAGTCCATTTCTTGTTACAGCGATCATACGTCTAGCTAAAGTGCGGATTATCGATCGAGATAGTAGCACATCTGTTCAGACCTCCAAAACATGCTTTGCTCCCATGCCCCATGATCACATTGATTCCCAACATAGGTCGAAGCCTAACATCAGTTTGTCTACAACTAAGGCCTCGATATCAACAGCCAAAACGTACCCAACCTACAACTTTATTCTGCCGTTCCTTCTGCACTTCAACATCTTTCCGTCAACTGTTAGAACTCCTACTACCTTCCGCTTTAAATGGCCACACATGGCTTTACTCACTAGCGTCTGCGACCGCCAGCAATTCACTGGGCAACACTTTTTTACTTTTTGAATGTTGTTTGGATTTCTACAACGGATTTAGGAAATTCTTGCGCTGTTAAATCAGAAAATGGCACCAGTTTCTCTCTTTCAGGTCAAGTTTTGTGTTAAGTTGCTTTGAAAAAAAAAGTCTGATTTGCTAAGAAAATCTTTTACATTTTTGCAGATTTTGTAAACACATATCACCCTAAATATGTTTTTAAGAGAAAAAAGTGTTTTGCCAACAAAATATATTGATTACCTGATAAAAACATCGGTTACTGTAAACTGAATGGTGTGTATCGATAAAGTTAGGTACACGTAAATTGCATGTTGTTTCGCCATTTTTCAAACTTCAGTGTTTGAACTTCCGTTTCTTTGAACTCTTGGAATGCTCAGTGGTAGGAAGGTTTCTCTTTAGATTTCAACAGTAGTCAACCACCATGACTATATCCCAGTGATCTCATTCCTGGTTTCCATCTCTTTCAGGTCATGATGGGATCTCTTTCTATGCTCGTCGCTCATTGAACCTAAGTTCTCAGGAAACCGGTCCATAGGTTGTGCATCTTGACGCTTATGTTGCAGCCCAGGTTTCTGAAAGAAGTCAGCATGTTATTGACAAGTTCTGCATAATTTCTGGTCTTATTATTGCCAAGAAAGTTCTTCACTATCAGAACAAATACCTTTCACGCTTCCAGTTCCACTTCATTTATTGAGTTTTCGAACTCTGAAACTCTGACGAGCTGCCAGATCTGAGGACCATCAAAGATGCCAGCTTTCAACTTTTCCATGATTAATCCTTGAAAAGCCTTGCACAAGTAAGTGAATCAGTCACCATCCTTGTCCAAAGCCTTGGTGAACTGCTTGATTAAGCAGAGCTTGATGTGCAGCGATGGAAAGAGTATTCTGTCTGTCCAAGAAGGTCGTTGAGGGTGATCCTTTCTTTGCAAGGCATAAATTCCTCCTGTACAGGCCAGTCATCATTCGTGTATGCTGAGCATCAATTTTTGGAAAATTGGGGTTTTATGACTTCAAATTGATCCTTTTGTCAACATAATCACCCAGAACTATCAGTGCTGAGTATTTCTTGTCATTAAAATAATCATTTTCAATCAAAACAATTATTCAATATGACATTTTACTCCCACAAATTTCTAAAATATGCATAAATGTGAACAAAAACGTAAAAAAACGCATGTAGCCATAGCTCAAAATACTTGACCTGATTAAGCAAAACCAACGTGATTTTCGGATTCAGTGCATCAATTTCGTCCTAAATCAGCTGAAAAAAGCAGGCAACAAACTTGTTATTGACCAGTGCGATCAATCAAAGCCACACATTCTTGTTCATTTACATGTATTTTAAGAGTTTCTTCGTCTTCAGTTGCTCGGGAACGATGCTTCCTCCATTTCGGCGATTCCCTGGCTCTAAGCTTGTGTTCTAAATAAAAATTTACAGTACCCCTTTTCACTGACACCGTAATTCGCATCACCTCTTAACTTTAACGTGTTTTCTCAGCTCCAAATAATATGTCTGCGTAAGACATGTGCGCAAATCGCCTTTCTCAAAACGAACTCTTTTCTATATAGCCTAAGATCCATTCATTTACATACGAACGATGAGAATTCGCATTAGTTTGCACGACTGTTGATGATAAAATCAATTGTATGTCGCCATGTTGTTGTTTTCTTTTATTCAGCAACCCATCCTAAGTTTATTCCCTCTCACCTTCCCTGCTTTGTCGGCGCTCTTTATATGCAAACATGTACCAGATTAGATGGAAGCGAGCCTCGAACTCATTTTCTGGTCTCAAACTAAGTTTAGTTCTGAAAGATACTTAGATGCATTGCCAGCGTAGTTTCAGATAAAAATAGTACAACATTTAAACTGGAACAAGTATTGTCCACTTCCGGAACACCCATTCCTGATTCCATGATATGTTGGAATAGAATTGCAAACTAAAATCCTTGCATAAATAGTTTGACATTTTTCACTACCGAGAAACGCTTTTGTTCTTTCACAGAAATTCTTTAGATAGAGAAAAGCGATTTGTATTCATAACTTCTCGAGCGAGAAGAGATATTTGCATGTGACTTTAAAGCAACAATTTAGATGAGGCAAAGCGTTTGGGCGAGGGGGGGAGGTTGAGTTTTGCTTTAGACAGGCACAAATGCATATATAGCAACCAACATAGACACATACACATTCAACAAATATGCACATACAGATACTTTATAACCTCAAATCACACTGACGCCTACTCTTCTTGATCTAAAAACAAGGTGTTCGCGCTGGCTGTTTTGATGACACCATTCTAGAGCTTTCGATTTTTAAGTATATTAATTAGAATCTCAGACGCCATGCCTGTAATAGAATGATAACTCATTCCTTTACACAAGAGTAACAAATTCAACAGGTGGAGCTAGTGTGGTTTCGTTTCGTTTGGCTTGGTTTGATTGATTTGTTTTGCAGCATAGCAAACCTTTTCGACTTATTTAATACCTAGTGCGATCATTTTAGTAAAAGTTTTAGGCCAAGCCAATACGTCTCTGAATTTTTTAGATGAGGATTGGTAATTCGTATTATTTGCATTCATCGGACTACTGTTCTCATCTTGAGTGTGATTTTCACAACGTTTTGGTTGATGTAACCTCCGACATTCTTCAGATGTATCTTGTCGAACTCGGGAATGTTTCGGTCGAACTCGGGAATTCCCGTGGCGCAGTGGTTAAAGTACTTGGTAAAATCAGTTGAAAAAAGTGATATTCTCCTGAAGGTTAAAGGTTCAATCCTCAGTGTGTGCGACCGAAAAATACAATTGCGAATTACTTAGGACTTCTATTCAGTAATGGCTGATGGAACAAGAGCACACTACCCCGTGAAGTAAATAAAGGGTTCCGCTCGAAATTTCGTCCAAATTCCCGAGTTCGACAAGATACACCTGAAGAAGGTCGGAGGTTACATCGACCGAAACATTGTGAAAATCACACTCAAGATGAGAACAGTAGTCCGATGAATCCAAATAATACGAAAATCAACACATAGCGGCGTGATTTGCAAGGAAACAAAATGCTCTTTAGTCATAAAAAGTTTGTTTTTTTAATATTACATGAGAAATATTATAAAGTTAAAATCTATTGAGAAATGCACATTTTACTGAGAAATACACACTTTAAATATATCTATACTTCGGTCTTGTTGATGTAAAAAGCGAACCGCGGATCCAAAAATGAACCGAAAAACGAAACGAGTACTCTAGAAACGGTATTTCGTTTCGTTTTCCGCTTCGATCACGATGTTTCGCTTTTTACAAGACGTAAGCCTGAAAATGTGTTATTTACTACTCAATCAATCAATAAGGAGCCATGCTTGTCACCGTTGTCCCCTTTGCGGAGCAGAAATCGGAAATCAAAAAGAGCAAATATATAATCTAGTTGTCTTAACAAGTGTTACGAATTATTTTTGTCTCTTCTCATTGATAATGACCATGTAATCGTTATTCCCGCAAATCTCTTCACTGATGGAATCACATAACCGCTCAAATATATTCCGAATCAGTGGTCTTGTCATACATGGAACACATTGTAACTCTTCAATCGCTTCAAAGTTTCCGTCCACGTCATGAACATTTAATGCACCTTACGCAATGTCAGTGACGTACATGCACTCATAAAGAGCAAGTGCGTGTGCTTAGCATTATCAGGCAGTTTATTGTAAATACTATTCAGAAAAGCACTTTCTACTGCATTGATGTAAATATTGGTGTTGCTAACGTGACCTTTCTTTTTTTTTTCAAACATTATCTGTGTACCCTGTAACACACACCGTTTGATAAGCTAGTTATCTTGGACAACTTCTTTTTATTTTTTTACTCCCCTAACAAAGCATATCGCCACTTGGAGGTAAAGAGGGACCATGCATAGGAAAGATTAAGAAGATGTTGGCTTACGTTACAGTTAAATTTCTGTATACCATTACGTACACTCATGGAAGCAGGTAGCGGGAAGGGAATTCCAAAGTCTAGCTGTTCGGAAGAAACTATTAGAGTAGAAAGCTTTTCAACATTTAGGGACATCAACAGTGAAGGGGTGATATTTTGTTGGTAAGCGGGTTTGTCGGGGATATGTACGTCGAGGGGCACAAGTACAACGAGTTTATTAGAGCACATTCAATTAAAATAATTGTAACGCAGGCATAGGGATGCAATATTGCGACGATAGTACAGAGGTTAGAGCTTAATTGACAAAGTGGGACCCTGTCTAATAGTGAGAGAGATAATAGTGGTAGATGCACCAGCCCAGATGTGGCAACAACCCCCCCCCATGCATGGGCGAATGGTAGCATTGTAGAGGTACAGGATAATCCCAATCATCGGTACTTGTCCAGAACTTACCTCATGTAAAAACAAAATAAAAAAAATATGTATGATGTACGTACCCTTGCCGGAAAGAAAATCTCGTACACCAAAAATCACGTAAATTGATTAAGTAGCTTTATTTTATATAAAATTATTTTTAAGTGAATTTGAGTTTGTCCAATACCCCCATCTCCATGATAAGAATGGCTCGAAAATTTGAATTATTTGAAATTTCCGTCCACGCCATGAACATTTAATGCACCTTTTCATTCAAACTGTTTTCACAATAGCGTAATGAGATCGTTGCTCGTAGTTTAGCTACAAAACTGAATTTTTTTATTTTAAAATAAAACGACTAGGTTAATTTACTTCATTTTTTGTATACGATGCTTTGCTTCCGTCACCGGTACGTACTCTACATACTCCTCGGTATGTTTTGCTGAGTAATGACATCTGGTGTTATACTCCTTGTACACAGAAACTTATACACGTTGGAAGGACCCTATAATCAAAATATATTCCGATTCCTGCTTCTCTTCGAATTGTTTATGTTCAACCTAAACTTTTCTTTTAACTGCAGAAGCGAAAAATATATCCCTTTTTGCTAGGTATTTATCTCCCAACGGTGGGAAGATATTACACTAGGGTCGGAAAGTGGGATTGAAGAGCTAGCGTCACGAAGAGGAGCACTCTGGTTTAACAAAAATGCCTTGGCAGCCCAGTCAGCATCCCCCCGTAGTGGTGCCTCAGGCAACTAACAACAAATTAAACCTTTCACTAAGAGAGAAGGTAAAGCCTATGAGAAGTAACCTCCTAAAACTGCACAAAATCAGACACATACCACAGTCAGCAGAGTATATGCCATTTCATAAATAGCCGAGTAAAAAATCTCCCATTGGTAGGTACGGTAAATAATTTACGATTTTTACTATCATTTCTCTATTTTAAATTTCCCTCCAAAATACTTCAAGTGTAAAAGTCTTTACTCCCAAACCTGTCTGTGAAAGAAAACTGTTACTCTTTGAAAAAATGTATAAAAGAGTTTGTTAATTATTAGAACACAAAAATTCGCATAAAAAAAGGACGTAGTCAAAAGTCATAAGCGTCTTTTTAATTAAATTTTATGAGATGACAAATATAAAAAAAAAATGACGAAAATAAAAATATCAAAATGAGACACAATTTTTATGTAAAGTGAGAAAACAAATAAATCTATTTAGGATTTAACTCAGTTTTATTTGATGATACTTTAAAAATTGTCCATCAGTGCAATTTTGCTATTATAAATGACGCAATGTTCATTTCACACCTCAAAAATGAAAGCCGGAATTGAATTAAAAATACTTTAACTTCCTATTGTCTTTATATACTAAGGAGTGATGAAAGCATCTTTTGTAACATTTTTACTCGTTACTTTTGTCAGTTGATTTCAAAGTTTTCATGCTGTAATTTACACGTTTGTGCTTCTTAGCCCTCAGCACGGTAGTGTATCCTGCTGATTTTTTTTTTTTACACAGGAATCACCACTTATCAAGGGCCGGAGGCGACTCGAGAACAAGGGTTAATGGGTATACATTAGTCATTGTCATTATAGCGAAGTAAACATAAGTAGTGGGAATTTTGTAAATTGGAATACGTAGGGGGACGGTCCATCAAGTACTTGTTTACATTGGACTTGAAGACAATCAGATTGTAATCAGCTGGAAAGCAGGCAAACGGAAGAGAATTCCACAGGCGTGCAGTTCTAAGAAAAGAAGCTTTGTTCATGGAATCTACATTTATGTTTAGGCGCAGATAAAGAGTGTGGAAAATTGTTGATTGTGGTTTTGGCTAGACGAGTGTTTTTCATGAAAGTTTGGCGACGGAGACAATAGATTCAAGTTCAGATGAGAACTTGCCATAAAAATAACGAGAAAGCAGAGACAGGCTCGCAACGTCTCTTCTGTGGGAAAGAGATTGCAGGGAAAAGAAAGGGGCATCCCCCACTAAGCTATGAAGTCTATTTTGAACTCTGTCAAAACAGGATAAGCTGTGTCTTGCAGCTCCTGCCCAGGTGTGGCAACAGTACTCCATCGTTGGCCGTACCTGGCTTGTATATAGGTAGAGAATTGCATCAGGAGTGAGATATCTACTGGAGCCGTAGAAGGATCTCACTATTTTTCCGGCAACCTTGGCAATGGATTTGATATATGTGTTCATTTCAGATCGAGATTAAAGGTCAAGTCCAGAAGCTTGTCAAAACAAGACGAGAAACATTCATTTAAATAGATGACAGATAGGCATCAGAGCATTGATGATGTAAAGACAGAAGTTTGGTTTTAGATGCATTAAAAGTAACCAGCCACTTTTTCCCCATTGTACCACATACTCAAGATCAGAGGAGAGAGAATCAGAGATAAGTTGGTCGTTTACAGTCTTTGATGTGCTACCATAATGGTAGTGTCATCCGCATAAATATCTAAGAATGATGTAAATATGTGGCTTGGAAGATCATTGATATAGATCAGGAAGAGAGTTGGACTCAGGATGGACCCCTGAGGGACTCCAGCATTAATACTGAGAGCTGATTTTTGCCCATCAACAACTACTCATATGAACCTCATGAGTGGAAAATGTTTTCTATGCCAATCTTAAGATTCTGCAAGAACGAGGTTGCAGCGCATGAAAAAGGGCATCCCCCACTAAGTTACGAAGTCTATTTTGAACTCTGCCAAGGCAGGATAAGACTTTCTAGCAGCTCCTGCCCAGATGCGGTAACAGTACTCTATCCTTGGACGTACCTGGCTCTTATATAAGTAGAGAATTGCATCAGCAGTGAGATATCTACTGGATCGATAGAAGGATCGCACTATTTTACCAGCGACCTTGGCAACAGATTTGATGTACGTGTCTCATTTCATATCAAGTTATGGTCAAACCCAGGAACTTGTCAAAACATGGAGTCTCCCCAAGACGAGAGCCATTCATTTCAATTGATGCCAGATAGGGATCAGAGTGTTGATGATGTAAAGACAGAAGCTTGGTTTTAGACGCATTAAAAGTAACTAGCCACCTCTTTCCCCATTGTACCACAAGCACAAGATCAGAGGAGAGAGAATCAGAGAACTTGGTCGTTTACGGTCTTTGATGTGCTACCATAGATTGTAGTGTCATCAGCATAAATATGTACAAATGATCTAAGGATATGATTTTGAAGATAATTAATGTAGATTAGGAAGAGAGTTGAGCCCAGGATGGAACCCTGAGGGACTCCAGCATTAATACTGTGAGCTTCTGATTTTTGCCCATCAACCACTACTCTTATGAACCTATCAAAGAGAAATTAATTATGAACCTATCAAAGAGAAATTAATAATTGAGAAGACATTTCAAGCTATACTATAGCTGGGGATCTTGTGAAGTAGACCTTTATGCCATAACTTATCAAAGGCCTTTGATAAGTCAAGAGCAACTGCCCTAGAGTGGAAGCTTCCATCAAGAGATTTGCTAATCCTATGAGATAACTGTAAGCACATCTGCTGTAGATCTAGCAGAACTGAAACTATATTGTATGTCACTAAGAAGTTTGTTTTTGCTGAGATGGTTGACTACTTATCTGCAAACAACTTGGCCTTTTGGCCAAGATCAAAGTGTAGTATTTTTTCTTCAAATGCGGCACTTCCATTTCTCGTTCTCTTTCAGTGGAGGAGAAATCCTTCACGACTGAGGCAATTTTTATTTTTGTACCTTTTCTCCACATTAAAAAACGACCCTGCACTGGCGTAGCTAGGGGGGGATGGGGGCGGGCCGCCCCGGGCGGCACACCTGAGGGGGCGGCATTTTGAGAGGGTAAAAATAGAAAGTAGAAAAAATAAATAAAAATAAACAAAAGTTAACAAAAAATATGAAATTTTATACCAAAAAGGTTGTAAAAAATCGGAATTTTGGGGGGTATCGGAATCAGAAAAAATGTGTCCCTATTTTCTGAGCGTCAGGGGGCGGCATGGGGGCGGCATTTTGAGATGGTAAAAGGGGAAAATCGAAAAAAATGCTAACAAAAAATCTGAAATTTTATATCGAAAAGGTTGTAAAAAATGGGAACTTTTGTAGTTATTGGAATCGCAAAAAGGTGTCCCTATTTTGCGAGCGGCATATGTCAGGGGGCGGTATTTTGAGAGAGTAAAAATAGAAAGTAGAATAAATAAATAAAAATAAACAAAAGCTAACAAAAAATGTGAAATTTTATACCAAAAAGGTTGTAAAAAATCGGAATTTTGGGGGGTATCGGAATCAGAAAAAATGTGTCCCTATTTTCTGAGCGTCGGGGGGGGGGGGCATGGGGGCGGCATGGGGGCGGCATTTTGAGATGGTAAAAGGGGAAAATCGAAAAAAATGCTAACAAATAATCTAAAATTTTATATGGAAAAGGTTGTAAAAAATGGGAACTTTTGTAGTTATTGGAATCGCAAAAAGGTGTCCCTATTTTGCGAGCGGCATATGTCAGGGGCGGCATTTTGAGAGAGTAAAAGTAGAAAGTAGAATAAATAAATAAAAATAAACAAAAGCTAACAAAAAATATGAAATTTTATCGGAATCGGAAAAATGTGTCCCTATTTTACGATTCCAAAACCGATTCTTTTAAATTTTTAATTTAATTTTTCATTATTGGTACTAATTATAAATATTTATTATTTTTAAATTATCACTAAAACTAAAATGAGAATAACCTCAAAATACGATGTAAATTTATTTTATTTGTAAAACAATTTTTTTTAATTGCATAAATTCTCTATGTAATCTTTCAAAGAAAACAGTTGCTTTACATGTTCTGAAAAATGTTGAAAAATTAAACAGCAACAATCTTTGCAGCCCGCGGCGATCGTAAGATTTGCTGGATTTTCCCCACATTAAAAACCGGCCTTGTGTCTAACTCTGCCCTCGTGGAGTGGCAAGTAAATGGGAACAATCGGCAGTCGTTGCCAAACCGACCTCAGCTCTAATTGTACACAAGATCTAATTTTAAACAAGACCATTGCTATATTCGCTTACGGCCGTTTGCCATTTTCGGCTCTCATTATGCTCAACATTATGGGAGCATTATAATAAATACGTATTTATTTTGTAACTATATATGTTCATATATACATATATATGTGCATATACACATATATTTATACATACATATACATATATACATACATACGTGCATATATACATATATACATATATGCACACACATACACATATATAAATACGCATATATACATACATATATATGTATATATATACATATATGTATATATACATATATGTATATATACATATATATAATATAAATATATACATACATATATACATACATACATGTAGATACATACATATACATATATATATAAACAAATATATATATAATATATCCTTCAAGATTGAGGCAATTTTTTTGTTTTAATCTAGGTTGAACTTTCTCTACATTAAAAACCGATCTTGAAATGAATTAAAGCAATTTATTCTCAATTAATGGAAATTTTGAAAACTCCAAACGCAATTGTAAATTATTACTTGATAAATAGTTTAACAGTTTGGAGTTTTCAAAATTTCCATTAATTGAGAATAAATTGCTTTAATTCATTTCAATCACTAAGTTTAAAAAATGCAAGCATTAATTATTTCTGGAGATATACTCAGTGACCGGCTGACCTAACAGGATAGGGACAAGCCCAGGCTTCGGCCAAGCACCAAAAAAACAAAATGACCTCAGAAAGATTTCATACTTAAAGGGGAACTTTCATATAAATTTTTATCGATTAGGTGCGAAAAGAAAGTTGGATATTTGGGTGTATATACACCAACATCAAAGAGGAAATAACATTAGATGCGAAAGTTTGAATTCGTTCATTTTATTACTGTCCAATTCATGAGGCTAAGACTTTGAAAGTATCAAACGTTTGTTTTTGTAGCATACTTTTTATAACTCCTTGTAAACTTTACAATTGCTAGCTGGGGGATCGGACAAAATCACCCCGGGCAACCCCCACCATCTACTTAAAACAAAAGGAAAACAGATAAAATCTCAAATGAATAAAAAATATTAAAAATCAGTTTTCCTATTTTAATTTTAATTTAATTGAATTTAGGAAAATTAGATACCGTAGAACTAATTTTCGCAAGGTATGAAAATTAAGCAACTACAGAATAAATGTTAACTTAATAATAATAGACCAGTTTTCCTACCTAGCAAAAAATGGACGAATTTTCCATGGACGAATTTTCCGGGCACCCAAATGCCCGGGGGGGGGGGCAAATTTTACTACCGCCCCGGGCGGCAAAAGGTCTAGCTACGCCACTGCGACCCTGGTGTCTGTCCCGTGGGGAGGCATTGTAAATAGGTACTTCTCTATTTAACAGATTCCAGCAGCTTACTAATGATGCACAGGAGACATTGGTCTGTACTGAGAGGGAAATGAGCGATCATCTGAATTCTTAAATACAGGGCATACGGATGAGATTTTCCAATGTGTTGGGAAGCATTTCCCCTTAAGAAAACATTTTTTTTATTTTCGGTTCGCACACTGTCGTAATTTACTGTACAATTCCTCAACATGAAAACATAAAGATGAAGTAATAATTTTTTTGCAGTGATTTAAAGTAAACAAAAAAAAAATTTGCCTATTATTTGATAATATGGTTTAGATGATGTATGTCTCTTTGATAGTCTCACGGGCAAGCAAAAAGAGTTAACTGTCTTAGTTAACCGGTAATTCGCCGATTAATCGGTAATCGGCCAATTTGCTAATCGGCACAGTCTTAAAAGATATAGATCAAAATGAGACACAATGTTCATGTAAAGTGAGAAAACAAATAAATCTATTTAGGATTTAACTTTAAATTAATTACATTTTATTTTAGTCGTAAACTAAAATTACTTCCGTTCGCAATAATGGCATCTCTACGTAAGATATTGTGAATTAACATCCTGAGTGGAATTCCCTTACGTTTCATTAAAAAAAAATATCACGAAAGTGATTTCATAATATAAAAATTAACAATAACACTAGAGATGATTTATTATCTAATTTTGGCGAAATTTCGGTAAACAGGTAATAAAACTATCATGTATATATTGGCTTATGTGAAACGTATTTAATTTCAATTTATAAACTGTAAAACAAATAATTTACACACAAAATTTTTTGGCAGCGCAGTTTAATCAGATATTAAAATACGGTTATATTTTTCGTGGCTGACGACTAATTACTTATTTTATTTTTATTGTGTATTTAGAAATTCTATTTTCTATTAATTGCGTACTTTTATTGCTTAAAAATATCTTATCTTGAATAAACTTTCATTTTCCTTGCTATATAAACTAACATGGCGGCCTCATCTCAAATATATTCTCCGAAAAATAAATCATTTTCTTCACTTCTGTTTATTTACTTTTAATGTAACGACATATTTTCAGATAAATACTTAAATAATAACTTAATAGTAATTAGTAAAGTGACCGTCAGTTTTACGAAAATCTTTCAAATCGTTGGCCATGTTTTTAATGAAGGAAGCTTAAATTTTTAAGTGGTTATAAAGGTAAAGTGTCTTTTTTTTTAATGCGATGCTGTTACATTATGAACGAATGTGAAGTTTGACACAGTCGCACTAAATGCAAGTGAAGACACGGGGGTTGGGAAAAGGATCTTTTCCCATGATATATGACGAGAGAAGATGATGAAATTCTCTATCTATATATATCTAAGTCAGGTACGTCCAAGGATGGAGTATTGCTGCCACATCTGGACAGGAGTTGCTAGAAAAACTTATCCTGCCTTGACAAAGTTCAAAGCAGACTTCATAGCCTAATGGGTGATGCCTGTTTTCTCTTACCTGCAACCTCCTTTCCGCAGAAGAGAGGTTGCAGGCCTGTCTCTGCTTTATCGTTATTTTCGTGGCAAGTGCTCGGTTGAGCTCCAATCTATGGCCCCCCTCTCCAAACTTTTACGAAAAACACTCGTCTAGCTGAAACTGTCAATAATTTTCCCTACTCTTTATCTGTGCTAAACCTAAACGTAGATTCTATGAACAAAGCTTCTTTCTTAGAACTGCACGCATGTGGAACTCTTCCGTTTTCCTAATTTTCAACTGACTACAATATGATTGCCTTCAAATCGAACGTAAACAAATTCTTGATTAACCGTCCCCTTAAGTAATCCAATTAACTAAGGTTCCACTACTAACGATTACTACGATATTATCTCATTGGCTACTACACACAATAACCCTTATCCTCGAGTGGCCTCCGTTTTGTAAAAAAAACATGCAAGGTATCACGAAAATAAGACGTCGGTGTGGTGGGTGACGTCATGGTATCGTGGTTAACAAAGAAAGCGAAGGTTTCAAACAGAGTTACGATGGATTATTTATTTATTTTTTTTTTACTCAAGAGTTACCACTTATCAAGTTCTGAAGGCTACTCAAGGATAAGGATTAATGAGTGTGCGATGGTTAGCATGACAACAGCGTAGTAATTGTTAGTGGTGGAAAGTAGGTATAATTTAATTATTTACGGGGACAGCTCAACAAGAACATTTTTACATTGAAATTTAAGACGGCCATATTGTAATCAGCTGGAAAGAAGACCAGCGGAACAGAATTCCACATGGGAACAGTTCCAGGAAAGAATCTTTGTTTATGGAATTTGCGTTTCAATTTAGATAGAGAATGTGGGGATTGTTGGTAGTGTTTGTAGCTATGCAAGTGTTGTGAAAGTTTGACAGGAGGATCATAGATTGAAGCTCAGACGAGCATTTGCCATGAAAACAATAATAAAGCAAAGACATCGCCACAATGTCTCTTCCGTGGAAAAGAGATAGCAGGGAAGAGAAAAAGGCATCACCTGCCGAACGAAGTAGACGCAAGACAGTATGCTGTCGTAATACAATTAAAGTCGCCTGCCATCCTATACTTAGGAAGTTAGTATCTAATTAGTTATTTAGTCTCTTTGTTAGAATTTTTTTTTAATTCGTTATTTCTAACACTTTTGTTCATAGAAAATAACAATCTTTTGTAGCAGAACAAACTTCGTTTTTTTTTTTTTTGTTGTTGCTTTTTTTTTTTTTTTTTTTTTTTTTGGACGAAGCCAAGTTATTGCATTCAAAAACAAATTATATTCAATTATAATTACAAATACAATAAAAGGTAATACTTATGTCAGTTTGAAAATTGCTAGTTTCCAAAACGGTTGTTCTGGAGAACGTTCTTTTTGTTGAAGAAAATTAGGTAACAGATGAGACGTGTTTTCATTTCTTTTAGTAAAACTTTTCGAGCTCTTCTCGTCCTTTTGTTTAATTCTTTTTTCAACCTCTGTCCTTCCAGTATTTTTTTTTTTTTTTGAACCGTAAATTCTTTGATATATATATATATATATATATATATATATATATATATATATATATATATATATATATATATATATATATATATATATGGGGTGGAGAGGGCCCCCGTAAGCCGTAGTGAAGGCAGCCTTTCTAGGAGAAGCAAATCTCTCATTTAAAAAAAAACATAAAGCGGAAGACCATTACCCGCATTAAGCTGGTCTGCAGTTTAATTTGTTGCTGGCTATCTTGCTCTTGCTTGTTGCTGGATCTCAACATTTTGAACCGAGAGAGAGACTTAGCTGTCGTACAAAGCTAAGACTCTGTAACATCATATTTGTATAGATACTCCCTCAGGCATTTGGGCTCATGGATTTTAAATGTCTGAGGGAGTGGCATTCGTCTGACAAGACGTTGCAATCATCATATATATAAATTAAGAGAAAGAACTTTGGGCGAGCAGAGAACTTTGGGCAAGCAGAGGTATATGCATATATATATATATATATATATATATATATATATATATATGTATATATATATATGTATATATATGTATATATATATGTATATATATATGTATATATATATATATATATATATATATATATATATATATATATATATATATATATAAGCTGAACGTCTGTGTGTGAGACTGGTCACGAATAGGCTCCTATATGGTTGACTATTTTTAAAAAAACTGATTACATATAATGATAGAAGATGTATCGAGGATCAGGAATGGGTATGTTTGATCTGGCAGAACGGTGGTTCATAAAAATTGTGAGGTCTGCGTTCGCGCCTGACCCCCAAAGTATGGAAATAAAAAGTTAGAAAAAACGTTTACAAGTGTTTTTGATATAGATGTACATAAGAATACTTTGATAAGTATGTTTCAACTTAAATAGGGATGGTATAATAAAATTGTGGGGTCTGCGTTCACGCCTGTACTCCATGGAAATATGGCACAAGCTTTAACAAAGACTTTTCATATCTATTTGCATAAGTATACTTTCATAATTATGTTTCAGTTTTAAGAAATATGGTATAATAAAATTATTGGGTGTTCGTTCGCGCTGACTTCCATAGAATGTAAACATGTCACAAAGTTTAACAAGGTTTTTTAAAAGGGGTGAGGGTTCACAATAACACCTTAACTTTAATCTTAATTCACGTTAGCTTTTATTTATTTTTTTGAGTTGAATCATATTGTGTCGAATAAATCCACCTCATAAATTCACGTTCTTATTAAAGTGAAAGCCAAAAAAAAAAAAAAAAAGTCGGAACTTTAGACAATTCTCGACACAAATTTTGCATAACTGTTTTTTCCTTCTCCACTTGCACGTTGCACTCTTTCGAAAATAGATTAATAGATAAATAATAAAAAATAAGAACGTTACTCGTTATCGTGTCAAAAGAAGGAAAAAATCCTGCTCACGTGATTACGTGTCTTTTTAAAAAAACATTTACATAACCTTTTTATTTTTATTTATATATCTGTTTAAGCTTTTTTTTCAGTGTACTAGAAGGAATTCTGTTGATTACAACCCTTTCTGCGTATTCTTTACATAACAATAGTAAAACCCTGAATCCGACGGCGCAATACTACACCGTTCAATACTGTAAAATTGAAACGAAGCTATTCCGCTTGAAAAGGGCGCTATTTTCTTCTTATTCATATTTATATCGATTCTTTGATTTAAAAAAAACTAAAGTAATTACGTGTTTACTTTTTCACTATCCCATTTTGCTGTTTCGGATTATTTTACTAAAGTAAGTAAAGCTTCATTATTTGTCAAAACTGTTTTTGTTTCTTTGTTTTTCGATATTTCGTCGATATTATTTAGTAAGAGTGTTTAGCAGAAAAGCCAACAAACGACTACCCGAAAAAATAAATATACAAGAAATAAATGTTACCATAGTCAATAAAAATTCAGTTCATGTTTTTCATTGTTTTGAAATAGTTTTTAATGCTCTTTACTTGAAATAATTTCAGCGAACCGCAATTAAAACAATTTGAGGCGATAACTACTTAAATGAATTTTTATATAAACTACACATGCCATAATCGAATATTCCTCAAGAACACAAAATAACGGAAACATTAAAATATGTTTGTAAATATTCCTTATGTTGACGGAACTCTCTTAAATTGTTAACACAGAATGCTTAGGTGTCCCTCCTTCAAATTGAAAACGGGACTCTCCATTTCAAAGTTACTGCCATTTTGATTTTTTTAAAACTGGTTCGTGAATTAAATAAAAATTTTTTTACAAACTACTTAAAAATACAAACCAATGAACTTTTCTACCATAAAAGGAACGTTTATTGACTATGGTAACATTTATTTCTTGTATATTTATATTATATATATAACATTTTCTCTTTGTAAGGAAACATCATTTTGTTGGTCACTCTTGGCTACAAATGGAAACAAAGTTGATATAAAAAAAATATATTTTCGCGAAAATTATCTTTACTTTCATAATATTTTGCTTAGGGTAAAATTTTTGAGTATCAAAACCTATCTCTTTACAACCCCTCCTTTTCATAACCTATCATACTTTCATCAATCACAGTCCATTTTCTGTAGGCTGTTTTTGAACCCAGTCAACGACGGGTACTTCTGCCACTATATATATAGCCTCTCCTCAAGAAATAGTGGGTAATTTGAAACAACATTTATTTAGTTTATTGCAACAACAATGAAACATTTAGGTGCAAATCCAAGACATTTTTCATAAGGACATAACTTTGTACATTAATAAGGGAAACAGATGAGCAAAAGAAGAGTCGTTTACGTGTGAGCATGTTTATAAGTAGAAATTGATTAAAATTACTTTGTGTTGTGGTAAAAATAGACATGGTCATATCTACCGATTAGGATTTTCCCTTCTGTCCTGTTCTCAAACTGTATAGTCTATAGTCTAATACAAAGATTAAATATATATTAAAATTAGGTTCTTGAAAAAATATACTATATTATGCGCACGTCATAGTAAGAAACGTTGCATTATATTTTAAAGGCTTAATAACTAAAGTTTTCATTGGGAGAAATTGTTCAGGACAGAATTGCGACAATATAGACAGGTATATAACTTGAGCCAGTCTTGTAGGAATTTTTTCATTCGTACATAAAGTTTTTTTTTTTCAAGTAAAATATTTTGTTAATTAAAGCTTTAAATTTGGAAGTGATACTTTAAGATTAACATATTGTTGTAACGCCTCATCGTACACATCTTGTAAGACAATCTGAGCGTTTTCAGATTCAATATAGACCATGTATATGTGTTTGGTTTCTGCGGGCAGCATATTTGTCCATGGCGGTTTTCTTAGCAACTTCAAGTTTAGGACCCATTTAAAATCTCTATTGCAAGAATGCGCAATATTCAATATAAAGATTTTGAAGTTAAAGAATATACATCTGTTAAGGAAAGTTCTATTCAATAATTAACTTCGGATACATCATTGTCAATGGTTCTTAGTTCTTTAAACAACTATACGAGTGTTTTTGTGAAAGTTTGACAGAGACCATAGATTGAAGCTCAGACGAGCATTTGCCTTGAAAATAATGATAAAGCAAAGACAGGGTCGCAATGTCTCTTCTGTGGTAAATAGGTTGCAGGGAAGAGAAAAGGGCATCCCCTGTCGAACAAACCAGATGCGAGACAGGATGCTGTCGTAATACGTTTAAAAGTTAAAGTCGCCTGCCATTATTCATCCCTACTATACTTAAGAAGTTAGTATCTAATTAGTTATTTACTCTCTCTCTCTCTCTCTCTCTCTCTCTCTCTCTCTCTCTCTCTCGCTCGTGTAAGATGTCTCTCGAAATAAACAAACGTCTCCGTCTACCTTTCTGTGCGAAGAAATGTTTATTTCGGCTAGCTCCACTGATGACGAACCACAGCTCTGCAAAAGAAGAGGACAACGCGAATCATGCAGCGACTATTCGACGAAGAGAAAATCGCAATATGAGTCAACAATGTAGAAAAGAAAGAAAGGCGACGAATTAAGGTGTGACGCACACTCACACATCTATAATGAACATTTGAAGATTCCCCCCCCAAAAAAAAAATAAAAAGTAACAAAAAGTCCCACGTATTTAAAGACTTTTTGATAATCGCAAAGAAACAATGTCTTTTGTCTCCTGTTGCAGGTCGAAATGTGAGCATGCCGCTCGACCGTACAACTAAGAAAGTAGACACCAGGCAAAGAGGTAACGGCAATGGCAAAGAGATGAAAAAGAAGATGATCGGTTAAAGACGATAGATATCGTGTTTTATTTACTAAGAGAAAATGATAAATCGTATGACAATATGAATCGTGAATCAGGATGGTTTGGAGCGGGAATGGGAGTCTCTGTGGGATTGAAATTCATGCGTCCCTGAAGTAGGATGACGTGCCTTAGGTTGGTTCGAGTAGTATAGAGGAGATTTGGTGATCGAAACTAGTAGCCGGACAATGACGAGGTCTTAGACGTCGATGGCCGCTGGGAATAATAGCTGGACGTCAGTGTGCGTTGAAACAGGTAACTGGTTCTCAATAGGCACTGAAGCAGATAGTCGAGCATGTACTGGTAGCTGGACGTCAGTGGGAACTGGATAAGGTACTTGGATGTCAGTGGGCACTGTAACGGGTAGCTTGAATTCGATGGGGTACTGAATTAAGTGGGTAGAACCGCTGGATATGGTGGTGCAGGAGCGAACTGGGGCTTATAAGAACACAAAAATTCGTATGAAAAAAGGGCATAGTAAAAAATCATAAGCGTCCTTTTAACTAAATTTTATGAGATGACAAATATTAAAAATGGACGGAAATAAAAATGTCAAAATCAAACACAATTTTTATGTGAAGAAAACCAACAGGTCTATTTAGGATTTACCTTTAAATTAATTACATTTTATAGTTTGTCGAAAACTAAAATTACTTCCGTTGGCAATAATGGCGTCTCTGCATAAGATCTTTTTGTGAATTCCCTTACGTTTCATTCGAAAATATCACGAAAGTGATTTCATAATATAAAAAGTAACAATAACGCTAAAGACGATTTATTATCTAATTTTGGCAACATCTTGGTAAACAAGTAATTTTAGACCGTAATAAAGCTATTATGTATCCATTGGATAATGTGAAAAGTTTTCGATTTCAATCTATATATAAAAGTCAAATTGTGTGTGTACGTGTACATGTACGTGTACGTGTACGTACGTATGTGTGTGTGTGTGTGTGTGTGTGTGTGTGTGTGTGTGTGTGTGTGTGTGTGTGTAAATTTCCCTACCAAATAACTCTGTCAATTTTCGGTCTAGAGACTGACATTTGACATAAGGAGTATTGAGATTTGGGAAAATCTTTTTCATCGGTTTTCGGCAAGAAATTTGTCTGTCAAGGGGTCAAAGTTTAACGCTTTTACTTTTGAAAACTCTACCAAACTCCTCCACCAATTTCGGGTCTAAACACTTGAAATTTTAAATGTAGATTACTTGGACGTGAATCAAACTTTTTAATTTGATTTAAGCCCCAAAAAGTAAATGTTAAGGGGGTCAAAATTGGGGTCAGAGTTTTAAAAAATTGACTTCTGAGGTCTCTGCCAAATTACTCTGCCAATTTCTAGTCTAAACATTTGAAATTTTACACAAAGTGTATTCAGTCATAGGGCAAGCTTTTTAGTCGGCTTTTAGCCGAAAATTTGGCTTCCAAATGGTTAGAGTTCAAAAGATTTAACCTTTTGCGGTCTCAAGCAAACTATTCAGCAAATTTTGGGTCTAAAGGGTATTCAGAAATGCAGAAAGCTTTATAATCAGTTTTGGGGCGAAAATTAGGCTGCCAAAAGGTCAAAGTTGAAAGAGTTGATCTTTGCAGATTTTACCAAATTCCTCCGCCAATTTGGGGTCTAAAGTTATGAACAGTACATAGGGCCCGAGCAAAGCTGGACTGAACAGCTAGTTTAAAAAATTTTTATAAACTGTAAAACAAATAATTTACACATAAAATTATTTTCAATTTTTCTCTTGATAAAGTAAAATGTTATTTCTACCTATTCTATTAAACATTGCAGCTAATTAACTCTGATCGATATTTCATTTTCGTTAGGAACGAAGAGATGAAGATGGGACATTTTATCCCATAAGTTGCATGTACTCTTCCTGTAAGTCAAATCATCGGGTTCAAATATTTAATAAGATGCTTAGGGAGTTGAGTTAATGCTTTTCGGGCACTTCCTAATAAAATAAATATTTCAACACAAGCTATTGAATAAACGAACAAACGACTTCGTAAAACTTGCAAGGGAAAGGTTTATTGAAGTAAGGCAAGATGCCATTTAGATATAGCTGGGATATAACTCGTTTGCCTTTGCCCGGTAGTTATTCCCAAGTGGGGACCGTCGATACCGATGTAGGAAGAGAGAGAGAGAGAGAGAGAGAGAGAGAGAGGAAACATGTCCGCTCTCTTTGACGTCTCGCTGGAAAAAGGAAGAGTTTTTCTTGTCCGGGACGGAAGCAGTTATAGTTCCTTAAGGGGGTAAGGAAGATCCCTGCGCTATGCCTCTGATTGGTCAGTATGTGCCATATCGCACAGTCAGAGGAGGCACTGACGCACAAGAAAAGAGTTCTATTTGTTTCTGCTACAGATGCATATTTTTAGCAGCGCAGTTTAACAAGATAATATCAAAATGCGGTTATATTTTCCGTGGCTAACGACTAATATATTATTTTATTTTATTTATATTGTGTATTCAAAAATTATATTTTCTATTAAATACATACTTTTATTGCATAAAAATATCTTACATTAAATAAACTTTCATTTTCCCTGCTATATAAACCAACATGGCGACCTTCTCTCAAATATATTCGCCGAACAAATGAATCATTTTCTTCACTTCTGTTTATTTTCTTTTAATATAATAACATATTTTCAGATAAATATTTAAATAATAACTTCAATAGTAATTATTAAGTGACCGTCAGGTTGACGAAAATCTTTAAAATCGGCGACTATGTTTTTAATGAAAGAGCGTAAAGTTTTTAAGTGGTTAGCCCTGTATAGGGCTGTTTGAAGAGTGTAAAGTTTTTAAGTGGTTAGCCCTGTATAGGTCTGTTTGAAGATTGTAAAGTTTTTAAGTGGTTAGCCCTGTATAGGGCTGTTTGAAGATTGTAAAGTTTTTAAGTGGTTAGCCCTGTATAGGGCTGTTTGAAGAGTGTAAAGTTTTTAAGTGGTTAGCCCTGTATAGGGCTGTTTGAAGAGTTAAAGTTTTTAAGTGGTTAGCCCTGTATAGGGCTGTTTGAAGAGTGTAAAGTTTTTAAGTGGTTAGCCCTGTATAGGGCTGTTTGAAGAGTTAAAGTTTTTAAGTGGTTAGCCCTGTATAGGGCTGTTTGCAGAGTTAGTTTTTAAGTGGTTAGCCCTGTATAGGGCTGTTTGAAGAGTGTAAAGTTTTTAAGTGGTTAGCCCTGTATAGGTCTGTTTGAAGATTGTAAAGTTTTTAAGTGGTTAGCCCTGTATAGGGCTGTTTGAAGATTGTAAAGTTTTTAAGTGGTTAGCCCTGTATAGGGCTGTTTGAAGAGTGTAAAGTTTTTAAGTGGTTAGCCCTGTATAGGGCTGTTTGAAGAGTTAAAGTTTTTAAGTGGTTAGCCCTGTATAGGGCTGTTTGAAGAGTGTAAAGTTTTTAAGTGGTTAGCCCTGTATAGGGCTGTTTGAAGAGTTAAAGTTTTTAAGTGGTTAGCCCTGTATAGGGCTGTTTGCAGAGTTAGTTTTTAAGTGGTTAGCCCTGTATAGGGCTGTTTGAAGAGTGTAAAGTTTTTAAGTGGTTAGCCCTGTATAGGGCTGTTTGAAGAGTTAAAGTTTTTAAGTGGTTAGCCCTGTATAGGGCTGTTTGAAGAGTTAAAGTTTTTAAGTGGTTAGCCCTGTATAGGGCTGTTTGAAGAGTTAAAGTTTTTAAGTGGTTAGCCCTGTATAGGGCTGTTTGAAGAGTTAAAGTTTTTAAGTGGTTAGCCCTGTATAGGGCTGTTTGATGAGTTAAAGTTTTTAAGTGGTTAGCCCTGTATAGGGCTGTTTGAAGAGTTAAAGTTTTTAAGTGGTTAGCCCTGTATAGGGCTGTTTGAAGAGTTAAAGTTTTTAAGTGGTTAGCCCTGTATAGGGCTGTTTGAAGAGTTAAAGTTTTTAAGTGGTTAGCCCTGTATAGGGCTGTTTGATGAGTTAAAGTTTTTAAGTGGTTAGCCCTGTATAGGGCTGTTTGAAGAGTTAAAGTTTTTAAGTGGTTAGCTCTGTATAGGGCTGTTTGATGAGTTAAAGTTTTTAAGTGGTTAGCCCTGTATAGGGCTGTTTGAATAACTGCTACTGAGTCCTTTGACTGCTCGGCTCGATGACTTGACAAATAGTCGGTATTTGTAAGTCTCCTTTTTTTATTATTACATTTTCACCCCAAACAGCACACATTGCCACTTTGGTGTAGGGGGCTACTATCAGAGGCAACAACTACTGGGGTACTATGTAGGGATTTAGGCAGCAAGATGTCGGTTCACGTTGCACTTGAACTTCTGCACGTCAATACAGTTGGGGAAGCAGGGACCTGGAATGGAATTCCAAAGTCTAGCGGTTCTGGGGAAGAAACTACTGGAGTAGAAAGATCTTTTACATCTAGGGATCTCTACAGTGTGAAGGTATGATTTAGCAGCCTGTCGGGTTTGTCGAGGGTGCTCACGTCGTGGCGGCACAAGTGGTTGCAGTTCGTCAGAGCATTCACCATTGAAATACTTGTAGAACAGGCAGAGGGATGCAACGTTTCGTCGATTGGACAGAGGCTGAAGCTTAGATGCCAGTTCAAGGCCTATCAGATTTGCGACTCTCTTTTGAACCTTGTCAAGGAGCGATAGACTAGTATCAGATGCACCAGCACTAATATGACAACAATACACGGGCGAACGGTGGCCTTATAGAGGTACAGGATACTTTCGGGTGTTAGTAGTTTTCTAGCACGGTAGAGAGAGCCCACCTTCCTTGCAGCGGCCCTGGCAATGCCTTCAATGTAATTGTTCCAACTCATGTTTCCTGTGAACGTTAGGCCAAGGAGTTTGAAAGATGTACTCTCAAATAAAGAGTCGTTGGCAATTGCTATAGGTGGTAGAGAAATGAAACTAGTTTAGTCTTGGTGGCATTGAACGTGACCATCCATTTTTGTCCCTATTCCACTACAGAGTGGAGGTCATCCTCTAGTGTTTCTGCCATTTCTTTAGATACGTGTTCATTTGTTTTCCTCTCGTGCCTGTTATAGAGTGTGGTGTCATCAGCATATATACCCATCTCAGAGGCAATTTTGTCGGGGAGGTCATTTATGAATATCATGAACAGTAGAGGCCCAAGGATAGACCCCTGGGGCACTCCCGCATTTATATCATATTGTTTAGACATTGTCCGTCGAGGACAGCCTGGATTTTTCTCTTATCTAAGAAGGATTTAATTATGTTAAGTATTCTACCAGTGATACCGTATGATCTAATTTTCCTGAGGAGACCCTCATGCCATACCCTGTCAAAAGCCTTAGATATATATAGAGCTACCGCTCTGCCCTCCCCCGCTTTGTCCAATGAATGGTAGTTATATATTTTTTATTTTCCTGAAACGTACAAAGAATACGAAAGAAAAAAAAAATTAGGCACAAAGCCACTCAGAAATTGGGGAGGGGGGGTCTATGCTCATCCTCGTCAATCAACCTTTTGTTGGTCTATGCTGGTCCTAGCTAAGGTTCCCATTCAACACAATACCGCAAACACATCGGGGTTCGTCCTAATTAAGATTCCTTGAATAAAATGTGTTGTGAGAAATTTATTTCTCACATCTCAATTTCCTCTCTGCAGAGGCAAAAGAATCCACAAATATAAAAGCTCAAACTCAAAATTCATTCAAATGTAGCAGCAATGAAAGTTTATTTGGTTCTGGTATTGTCCATTTGCAAAACGGTGGCCCGATTTGCCCCCATACGCATGAAGGCTTTAGTTCGAATTCCTATTGTCGGAATGTTAGTTTGTTGTTCCTCGTAAGGATCCATGAATGTTCAAGGTAAACCCTGCGGGAGTGATGGTGCCTATAATTAGGCATAATGTGAGCCCCTTGAGACTCGAGATGAATTGAGATAAGATCCAATATTTGGTAAATAAACATGCAGAACAGTTCTTGAATGTCATCTTAAATTAGGATGAATGCAGCAGCATAAGTAGTCTCTGCTTGTAGAGATGTGGTCCTTCGTTCACCAACTGTTTGGTTTCATGAAGGAGTTGTCTTAGCTTCCTCCAGTTTTTGAGTCTATCCCGATGCAGAGTTCTGTGTATACTGAAAAAGAAAGCATGATACAAAAGCGCGCCAAGTCAGTCACCTGACACATTCAAATTTAAACCAATGACAGCCAACCACTAATGCATGGGCGGACAAACAAGAAAAGATAGCTGCCGTATATGGAATTTCTCATAGTATATATAAAAGTAAAAACAAAATTGTATAATAAGTCGTTTGTTTATTTATTTCATTCGCATAGGGTGGGGGAAAGTCCAAAAAATAAGCAAAAAATGTTAGTGAAGCCCTTCCAATCGTCTCTAGATTGTAGACAGCCCACTGTTTTCCCGCTTGATAGGGACCGAAAACAAGCAAATCGATCTCCAAATGGGGATAAATTCTATACGTGATCAAAAAAATATGGGGTAGTGGATATGGGTGGGTGTATAAGAAGTTGCTCTAAGATGCCATGACTTATTGGGGTGGCCAAGGACGAAAAAAGAAAAGTTGGAGTGTGGGCATCTAAGAGGTTTCTTATCGAGGATGCAGGGGGCCATTTACTCGGCTGCCTAAGAACCTAATCTAGACACTTAAAGTAGGGGTTTGAAATCCGATAGAACCTGGAACCGTGCACACCGTACTCAGATAGGGAATACGAACTCCAACTTGGCACCTCTACGCATGCACAGATTCACTATTTTAATCCATCTTCTGTCACAGGTCGCGGGATGTAATCTTTTCCTATCAGCTGGTCGTTGAAAAAAAGGGATCAGATCCTCAACAAAAGATTCAACCCCACGCTTCTCATGCAGTCTTGACATCCATATCACCATTCTGACTACGGCCAGGATCGTAAGAAACACCATTCGTCTCTCCCTGTCCCACGGTGACTTGACACTGATGATGATGTAGGACACGTACTGTGGATGAGGCTTCTTGGGATCAATACGAGCCATCACCTCGTTGACATATGCCCAGTACCGTCTGAGTCCACTGCATTCTAAGAACGTGTGTTGTTGACTCCAATCCGTACTGAGGATTTGCTGTATAAGTAGCTGGCTTCATGGAAAAGCGTTCTAGTTACAGAAATTGGCTGGATAAACAAAAAAATAACTATAATTAATTTCATGCCAGATTTCTTTCAGTCAAAAATGTCTTGAGTGTTTATTATAGGTATCTATATAATCTCAGTTTAAAATTAAAGTCGGTTGTTTTTGTTCAGTTTGTGAAAAATTATGTTATTACGTATTTTTCTTTGTTGTTGAAAAATGTCGTTGCAATATTAGCATACGTTGTTGTGACGTATGTCAAAGAGTGACGGTTTCTGCCGACGGTTTATTCGTGATTGTTTTGTTCTAATGTAACCTAAGATCACGACACCCTTCTAGCTATTGATTAAATAGTAAGACACACAATACTCTCAAACATTAGTAGAGCACTTTGTCGAGAAAAGGAAAGATTCTAAAATTATATCAATTCTCCAAATTCTTCTGTCGTTTTGGATTTTCATTGTCACTCAAACAATGCCAGATCACGGAATTTTCAGTTCGAGATTGCGCAACCGCTTCTTAATAGATACAATAACAATAACGGATGTTCTTCAGATGCGTCCATTAAATATGTGTGTTTAGTGTCGAAAATACTATTTCAAACTTAAGTGTGACAAACCGGAGTTCCAACGGACTGACTGACAATGTCTCTTATAGATTTATATAGAAGCATCTAATGTAGCTCGATAATTATGATCTGTATTGAAATGGTTGCTTATTATGATTGGCAAAAGTATAATATCAGAAGGAATGTTATAAAAGCGAAATATTAAACAGTTTCCAGGAATGTAACTTGATGGATGAAATGTCACTATCATAGTTACGTTTTCACTAAGAATGAATCGGGGAGTTTTAGGAATTTAGGACAAATAAAATGGATAAACAAAATACATTTTGGAAACAATTTGATGCTATGTAGAGTGACGTCAGAATAAGAAGTGAGTTTTTGATTTCACGTAGAAAATAGAGAGTTGGTTGAACTGTAATTGAGAGTTGTGTAGTAGAGACAAACGATAATAGTTATGGAAGCACTGGACTGGTTAAATGAACATATGTAGTTGGGGAGAAGAAAACAGCGTGCCATCTTGGAACGAATGACTCGCAACCACAATAAATGTAAATATGGAATAACTTAGTTGTTTGAGTTTTTCGTGAGAGACATGGCTACATTGCAGGAGTACGTCGGAATAGATAGGAATGGTTGTGATTCAAAGTATGTCGTTCTTTGTCCTGCACAAATGTAAAAGATGTTTATCCGTACTTCTGTCTCTAAACTGTTAAGTATATCGTCACGTACAGAAAACCATTACACACATCAACAAGAGAAGCATTTATATACCAAATGATGACATAATGGAAGACGCCACACACATTAAGTAGACAATATGTTAACAAAATAAAAAGACTCGTTACGTACAACACACATATAGACGCTTGTTATACACCCCAGTATACAACAACTAGAAAGATATCGAGGGAAAGGAATGGCAACAATAATCATACGAAATTATTTATTCCAGGATCAAAGCTTCTTTTCTAGAACTGCCCACCTGTGGAACTTTTCCATTTGCCAATTTCCAGCTTCAAGTCAAATCTAAACAAGTTCTTGTTGTTACCCTCGAATGGCCTTCCTGTCTTGATAGGCGGTGACTCCCTTGTAAAAAAGAAATGTAGCACAAACGATAACAGTTCAATTCTTGGAAACGATAAACTATCAACAAGCTAAGCCTCGGAATTAATCGCCCTTAGATTAGTTAATCCATATGTTACACATCACTAATCAATAATATATACCTTTCTGTATTCTATCGTGATTTTCACAGTAGATGCTCGACTGAGCTCCAATATATATCCTCCCTTCACAGCAAAAACTTGTCTAGTGGCAGTTACTATAAAGAATGTGCTTCTCTTTTCTAAACATAACACTAAACGAAACTTTCATGAACAAAGTTACTTAACAAGAACTTCCTATCTGTGGAATATAATACTGCGGTGCTGCTTCCCAGCTGAATACAACATGGCCCGTTTAAGTACAATGTTGACAAATTCTTGTCGAGTTTCCCACTGAATTAACTGATGTCCATTTAACCCATCGTTTCCAACCTTATCATTGTAGTCCATCGCCAATTTGCAATCTCATTAACCCCTATCCTCGAGGGATATTCGGGTCTTAATAAGCTGTGGTTCATTAATATCGAAAAAAAATTTTTTTGAATTTAAGTGTAGAATTATTCGACAAATACAAAAAGTTATGATTAACAGGGTTGATTATAGCTTCACTCGTCGTGAGATAAGAAGGTAGGTATTTAATTCGTTGAGTTTAATCACGTGACGTAAATAGTAGGGATTTGAAGTGATATTGACAGTTGCAGTTCAGAAGCAATGTAATGTGAGATCCTGCTAGATAGGAACGCTTAAGCCTTCGTGATTTTCTTAAGAGTTCAGAAGATAGAAGTAACGCATAAAGAAATGGATAATTAAGCATTCTTGAGTTGTAAGCCATGTTTAGTTTCAGTAGAGTTTCCGATGGTTAATTGTTCTATACAAATCCTGGAGATCACGAATCTTCAGTAGACAGCTGTTCTCTACAGGTTCCGAACTTTATCATTTTTTAGCCAAAGACTAGAAGATCCTTCTCGTGTTGAAACGAAAAAAATGTGCAAGGTTGTTAACAAAGGTTTAATTTTTATGGGGCAATTCTGGTTTCTGATTGGTTGATAGCAGAACATGAATTAATTTGATTCGTCAGTTCCTAGCAGCAGCGTTTATAAATAGAATCTCCCAACTCTGAGGAACCATACCCCCATTATAGTCTTACTATGATGGGGATGTGTCTCCTAGTGGCTTTGGCTGCAGGGAGACAGGGTAGAAGTGCTCGTCAATGATCCGTTCTTGACATTCAGCCGGACTGAGGTACACCCAACCCTAGGCCTTGTCACCCGGCTTTCGGGTGGGGCAAGTTTATTGCTTGTCGCCTGGGGCGCCCCCACCCGAGTATGCCGACGGGGATGCCCAGGCCATTTTTGTTGAGGCAAGAGTGCCCCTTCTTTTAGGGGAGCTTGCCTATTTTTCACTTTCTGACCTTGTGTCACACTTTGGTGTGGTGGCCACCAAACAAATATCTACCCCCTCCCCTATTATGTAAAAAATATTGCAACAAGCATGATAAAATTTATGTCAAGCGTAAACGCTGTCTTTGTCGTTCGTTTTCCGTCAGTGGCGGCCGAGAAAAAAACATCCAATCCGACAGTTGACGAAAATACATACACAGCCTCCTCACCTCCCCACCTAAATGGCTAAAAAAGTACAATTTTCATTATTTGAATAAATCAACCTTTTTCTATACTAACGAGGGAAGCTCGACCTTGCCCGATCGTAAAATACGCTTAAATATATTTTAATTCGTGCAGATTCCGTACTTATTATTACATAGTTAATTCTCTATTGAAGCCTTATATTATATTGTACCTAATATATAGTACTGATTTCAAAAGTAAAAAAAATGACCTAAGTGTCATTAACTTGAATCGAATCCAAAACATTTAGCGCTTCAGCCGTGTTCCGTACCGTTTGAGCTATCGACAGATAGATAAGAAAGAATTAAAATTAAACCACTTCAAGCTATGAATGAATTTGCGCATACGCAAAAGTAATAGAAATAGAGCGGCAAGTTGAAATGAACATTTTGTATTTCAACTTACCATATTTGTATTTAAAGTTGACATATTTCATTCATCCAAACAAAGATTTTACTTGTTATAAACCACCCTTGGTATATGATTACTATTTCCTGTTAATTTCAGTGTTATGTGACCAGTAGTTTCGATCGATGCCTCCGTTCAGTCTCAAAAGACAAAGGATACCCTTGCACGGGTAGTTGCGCATGTAATTGTGAGGCAAGGGTCGCGCAATCTCTAACCACACCTCTCCTGAATCGACACTATTTGGGTCCAATGGCAAGGAGAAGACCAGGACGACTGGAAACAGTGCCGAGATAAGCGGAGAGCACATACAGCACCTGGAAGTCCCAAATGGTTACCCATTTAGTACTGACCAGGCTCAACGTTGCTTAACTTCGGTGATCCAGTGGGAACCGGTGTGTCAACGTAGTTTAAGAGTTTACTGGTTAAATATTTTCACATAGACACACGTACATACGTAAATCTACTGGTTTATTTATATAAATTTGATATTTTTACAAATTTTCGATCGATATATTCTCCAGTTGCATTGTTACAATTTAAGAAGGCCGGAGAGCATATCTGCTGATACATAATAAGAAACAATAAAAACACTAATGAGATGAGATTTCGCAATAAAATAAAATGGTTAAATGATTAATATTTTGTTCAAATTTAATGATAAGTTTGATTGGGGGGGGGGCTAGGACCAATGCATAGTATCTGTTTTGCCTTCGGTCAGTGTAGGAAAAAATCTAAACGGGGGCAATTTTTCCCCCCAATCCAGAGTGCCATTTTTAGGGCGTTAGATTTTCCCTACATTAAAAAAAAAAAAAAAAAAAAAAAACATTTTATCTAACTTTTCCCAAGTAAATAATGATTTGATTGCCCTACGTATTGTGTTTATAATCGAAATTGTAACGCTCCTAGATTGTTTACTGTACCCATGCGCGAGAAGACAAAAATTAGTCCGCGTAGAATTTTCATGACTTTGGGACAAAGCACGCCATCTGTTTGCGTTGGTGAAACGGTGTTCTTTTAGATCAAACTATTAAACCAATAAGAAATGATCAATGATATTAAATGTCCAGTTTCAGAATAACATCGAAAGCACTGATCGATTTGTGTCGTTGAAATCGAGTGACTGATCGATGGATGAATGTAGGTTGATTGTGATTATTGATTTCAAACTCCAAATAAACAATCGAACGAAACGGATTTCCCAAGAGAAAAAAAACAAAAAAACAGACATAACGAGTCGGGAATTTGGACGAAAATCGTTTCCAGACAAAATGGAAATCCATTTATGGCATCGACATTTTTTTAGATCGCTTATTTGTGAAGGACTCCACCCGTCGGTTATCTGTTACGCTTTAAAATACATTTTCATCGATAAACGCGCAGATTTAATGGACGCATCTTAAGACTATCTGTCTTTTTAAGTTTTCGACAAGTTTTTTTAACTTATAGAAATAAGTTAAGATCCCTTAAATTCGAGTCTTAAATTTAAGACATTATCTAGAATCAAAATCATGTGTGTATGTTTCTATATTTCTGTGTATAGGATTCATATCTAAACTAATTAACTGATTATTATGAACTAGCAGGGAGACCCGACGTTGCCCGGGATTGAATGATGATCAACGAATATTTCATACTCCTATATTTTTATTGTCATCGAAATCAGTGAAATCACCCGGGAGGAAGCTTCACATGCTTCCATGCAGTAACTTAGTTCAAAATATATGTTATTCTACATTGCACTCTAGAGAACGTACTGTTTCTTTTATAAAATTATTTTATATGAACTTCTTTCCAGTTAACGAAAAAAATAATTAAGAAATTGACGTGCGGAGTTTGAACCTACAGACCACGTCATGCAAAAAAAGAACAAAAACAAAAACAAAAAAAAAACCGCCATCAACTCACCCACAGTAGAATTTTCACGGCCCGTTGTTCTATCATTGTTGCTAAGCGACGACATGGAAAAATGGATTTACCGATGAATGACAAATTAAAATAACGGTTTTGATTATTGGTAATTATCGGGGGTATTCTTAGACAAAACTTAACCAAGATCACTTCCAGACCTATACACTAAAGTTCTGTAAATTTTAAAGAAAACCTGTTCAGCCGTTTCGGAGTCTATAAGGAACGAACTTACGCACACACACACACACAGACAAAGTTGCATTTATATAATTGTACAGATTAGGACACACAGCTGCTTGGTGTAAGGGTGTGTAATGTGGACTATATTTAGTTTAATTTACTTTTATGAAAATAATGCAAAGGCCGATAGAAAGTTTTTCGTGAAAATACGGATACCTCCGATTTTTCTGAAATTTTCACAATAAGTATAAGGCATGCATTCATAAATATTTTCCAAATTATTACTTTTTTCGGAACATATATTAAAAATGACTTTAATACGGATAATATGGACACAACTCCTCATTTGAAAATTCAATTTTTTTCAGATTGAATCAGGATTGATTTGAACTCATAATCATTAAAAATTAATTAAGCAAGATTTCGATAATTTTAATTCATTCTGATGTCGTCTTAAGTTTAACCTTAAATTTTAGACATTTTCTAGAATCTTGTAAATGATTTTGATTAAAATTAGAATAAGGATTCTATACATAAGTGCTGTTATCATTATATGTTGATTTCAATCTCCATAATGTGACATAAAAGTGGTGCAAAATTGTTCTATTCTATGGATTAATTTTATTTGCTTTGGGGCGGGTGTTTATTTCTAGTGCTTCTGCCTAATGTCTGTTGAATTAAATAAAAGGAGAATGCGATTTGTGTACAAAAATAAATAAGAATTCAGAAATACGAAGCCATGATTGGTTGAACATCACCAAGTTTTAGTTAGAGATAATATATCTTAGAAATAGTCAGCTATTCAGTATATACGAGATGTTAGTCTACAAGGCAGTATAAAATCCACGGTCACCAGGAAACGGGAATGATAAGTGCAAGTCATAAGAATGTACGACGCAACGGACCGACCTGTGATTCTTTCTTGAATCAAGTTTATAAATCAATATTCGAAATATTCTGCCATCAATTAATCCCTAAGCAGATGCCGTCTATGCAGAAAATGACAACGAAATGCACACGTAGAGTCAGGATAAAGCAACTCACGAAAAATGTACATGTTGGGAAAAAAGAAAACAAAAATTATATATATATATATATATCCATCAACGTTTCGTTTTTATTTCAAGACTTCCTCAGAATGATTGATTCGAAGAAATAAAATACAAGTACATTTGAAAATATTTGGTCCGTTTGTAGTGTGAAAAAGGATGTTTTGGATCTTTCTTCGAAGTAAATATACACGTTAAAATTCAAAATATGTAACGCGTTTTTGAGATGAAATAAGATATTTTTTCAAAGGACATATCGCTGTTAGAATTCAAAAAGGTTGTGCAATTTTTACATAAAAAGAATGCTTTCGTTTTATTTTTATTTTTTTAACAAACCATAGTTATTAGAATGTAAACATTTTTTTTTACATGGTAGTCACCATTTTTATCAAGGCCCGGAAGGCACTCGGGGATAAGGGTTATTGCGAGTACAGTAATCAATGGAATAATATCGTTTTTGACACACTTTGCTTTTTGATGACAACTTTTCGTGTATTGTTATAATTACAATTATACAGAGCATGCCACCAAAGTCTTACCCGACGTTATAGTTGTAGCAATGGTCCATGTTGTATCCGACATAAATCGAAATATCTGTTGCCAGTGTTGTGTGCAACATGATTCCAGGTTATTTTCCTGGCGAATATGTCCGAATTCCTTCTCACCAATGCTGCATGATAAACTTTCGAATTATGTATATCCGAATAAGTTCGAATTTCTCGTCGTCATTGTTGTGGGACATAAGCTCGAATCCTCGTCACTAGTGTTACAGTTTTAAATGACCGATGATAGTTAAGTGCAGTAACAGAAACACAGAAATATTATATTACATAAATAGTATAGTACATAAATAGTATATTACAGAAATAGTATATTACAGAAATAGTATATTACAGAAACAGTATAATCTAGAAATAGTATATTATAGGAATAGTATATTATAGAAATAGTATATTACATAAATAACATATTATATAAATAGTATATTACAGACATAGTATATTACATAAATAGTATATTACAAAAATGGTATATTACATAAATAGTATATTACATGAATAGTATATTATATAAATAGTATATTATATACATAGTATATTACATAAATAGTATATTACAGAAACAGTATATTCTAGAAATAGTATATTATAGGAATAGTATATTATAGAAATAGTATATTACATAAATAGTATATTATATAAATAGTATATTATATAAATAGTATATTATATACATAGTATATTACATAAATAGTATATTACATAAATAGTATATTATATAAATAATATATTACATAAATACTATATTATATAAATAGAATATCACAGAAATAGTATATTATATAAATAGTATATTACAGAAATAATATATTATATAAATAGTATATTACAGAAATAGTATATTACAGAAATAGTATATTACAGAAAGTCTGCGTCCGATACTGTGCGCATAACTGCCACTAATGACTGTCACGACATGTTGTCGTAAATCTGTCTTGAATAGTTCATCCACCGTCGAAACGAGGTGGATCAACATCAGATCATAATAATGAGTATGCGGACAACTGTATAAATAAATGGCGACAAATTAGTGTCTTTTCATGAGAATGATTCGAGCTATTCTTTTCGGATTTAAGTAACGGTTTTATTAATCTACTAGACTACCTGTGACCCGTTGGATCAGTATGTTGTATTAGCTATGGAATTAATGTATGAACGTGACACTTATGACGTAAATAAAATATTTTTGTGATATAATAGAAACATTTGTATGAAAGTATATAAAAATGAAAAAAGGATATACATTGTTTTCTATGAGTCGTTCTGTTTATAATTGTTTATTTAAAAAAAAAACTTACAGTCATTGAATTATAAGTGGTTTGCCATACTTATAGGTAAATGTTTAGATACCATAATACTTAAAGTTAAAATAAAATTTTGATATATCTTTTACTTTAAACGCGAAAAAAAAAACAATTGGGACGCTGAAAATGTACACTGTAAAACAATACGTTTTATTGCCGCGTTGATTATTTATTTGTAACGAAAATTAAAAAAACATATTTTCGGGGTTATTTATTTATGTTAGTAGTTTTTTAAGAAAGGTGTATTAAAAAAAAATGGAGATTAAATTTTAAAAAAGGACCAGTAAAACAATACGTTTTATTGTAGCGTTGATTATTTATTTGTAAATATGTTTTTTTTTAATTTGCGTTACAAATAAATAAATAATCAACGCGACAATAAAACGTATTGTTTTACTGTGTACGTTTTCAGCATCCCAATTTTTTTTCGCGTTTAAATTATCCAGATAAACAATTGTTAATACTTTCTGCTTTTTTTTTTACATCGTTCATTTCCGTATTACGTTATGTGTTTATGTTTATGTACGCATGCGCAACCGGAAGTCGTAAACCGGATGTTGGATTACAACACCCGTTACAAGGTCGTTTGAGTTTTATAATTATATAGATTAGCTTATAATGTGGTTTTTTTTTTTTTTTTTTTTACTATACAACGTGGTATAAAAAAAGCACAACGGCATAAATACACTCGGACAGAGAAAAACTGACAGGAATGCACGTTGCTATATACATTACAGTACTACCGCGAATCCCAAACGCGCGTAAACAAAACAACGACACGTCAAACACGTATATCTAATCTTCCCCACGCAAAATAATAAGATCTGTCGTCATTTCTGCCGAAAGGAATTGTGGTGTCTTGTTCTAGCCATACTTGAAAACGAATAAACACACAAAGTAAAAGCAAAATGATGAAATAGTTTAGCATAATTACAGTCAATACCCCCCCCCTCTCTCTCTCTCTCTCTCTCTCTCTCTCTCTCTCTCTCTCTCTCTCTCTCTCTCTCTCTCTCTCTCTCTCTCTCTCTGTGTAACTATATATCTTCGTGACTTCTATAATTTGTTTGCACATATTTCTCATGGAACTAAATCCGCCATTTAATGATAATAAAAAAAAGACTTATGTTCCTGTTGCTACGGACCGAGGTGATCCGAAAAACAAAGAATATGAAAGAAAACCGAGACAAGAATGTATTGTCATTCAGATTTATTTAAAGAGGAGATATGAAAACAAGACATGAAACAAATATCGAATACAAATCCTACTATGCGGGATGCTCGGAGACTTTCGTGGTCAATGTTCACTAGTGCAGAAGGGCAAAAGTTTCAAAGAGTATGACTTATCCACGTAAGTTCTGGAAAGTGTGTTATTTCGTCCATCGCTTGCGAAGATGACCGTGATCATGTAATTGTTTTGTGGATCCTAAGATGACTTGTAAGTCCGATTTGTGGGATAATTCTGCTGCAAAGGTACTTGCTGCTCTGTCTTTTCGAATACCACGTTTCTTCTCATGTGCCTCAATGCGTGCGCAGGTTCAGCAATCGTAGCGCCTTTGAGGCTTGCAATACGCCAGGGACATCTGTTTTGAGCTAGCTTTTTTTTCCACAGGTCAGAATATGTGTGTGTGTGTGTGTGTGTGTGTGTGTGTGTGTGTGTGTGTGTGTGTGTGTGTGTGTGTGTGTGCTACATAATCACGTTGACACACTGGTTCTCGTCAAATCACCGAAGTTAAGTAACGTTCAGCCTAGCTAGTACCAAATAGCTGACCATTTGGGAATTCTAGGCGCTGTATGTGCTCTTTATTTATCTCGGTATTGCTTCTAGGTGCCATGAATCTCCACTTGCCACTGGTATTTAACAAGGCTGACTCAGGAGAGGTGTAGTTGGAGATTGCGCAATTTTGCCATAAAAATTCCACCTACAGACACCATTACAGTGGGTATACATAGTCTGTCAAGACTGAAGGAAGCCACCATGTATGTATGAAAGGTGTGTAACCGAGGTAGATGTATTTAGGTAACAGAAATGTAACTGGTTTTGGAAAGTCCGTTGTTTTTTTTTTTTTTATATAAATACAAAAGTTCTATAATTGAATGTATGTAGAAAGCAAATATACGTATGTATAATCCCGTCAGTTAACAAGACAATGTTTTTGTGAAAGGGTTACAAAATGTTTGTATGCAAAATGTTATGCATATAATATATGTATTGTTCATATGCAAAAAGAATATCGACCTTGACAAATAGAAATCTGGTTTATGAAAAATATTTGCTTTAAAACGGTAAGATAAAAAAAAAACAATATTAAATGAGAATCACTACGCTTTTGCTATGCCCATAACACGGCCACCTTAAAACAGGCCTTTCCACTGAAGTCACGTGATAAAACCGAATTTCCTCTTCCGGGAGCTTGGACACTGACGTCACTCCTTACAAGCTGCAGTCCAAACTCGCTCTTTCCTCTAACCCATCACGGGACAAATCATATTATTCCTTTTATACCATATAGAGAATAGAAGAAGAAAGGACAGGAAAATTTTGCCGTGTCCCTGATTTGATCAACAGATGACTTTACCCACTGACCTTAGATTTTATGGCTAATCGCGCTGGAATATTCCAAGGTTTTTTCTTTGACCAGATTCCATGGAATCTTAAGACCGTTAATTGATCGAAGGCAGAGACGGCGAAATGCGTGGGACAAACGTGTATGATATTATACACACCTCACGACACGACTACATAACACATCTACCATTAATGCAAATATACAAGGCGAGGGGTTGGTGCGCCAAACCGATACAATAACGGACTATGGAATTGGGTATGTTTAATTCAAATCGTGACGGATCCATTCTGGTAGTATGAGAAAATGGGTTATGATGCAGCAAATCTTTCATCTATTCTTTTATTCAATGAATTACGTACAGTGAATCGTTTGTAGTAGATATTTTGGGAGGTGAAGGACTGACAACCTGGGTGTGCGAAATTCAAATCCACTTCATTTCACGGAAATACTTTCACTTAAGATGCTGACAATCTTCTGTTCTGTTATTCATAAAACTGGCCTAATCGTTAGTCGGGAGTTGTTTGAATCTGAACAATTAGGCGTTCCTCCACAATCAGACATAAATACAAAAAAAGTCTCTTGTACTTTTAAATAACACGTAACCAAAATAAATGATTAGAAACAATGTTTATTTTCCAGTGATAACACTGACAGTATGGAGAGGTTACGGAGTGAGGTGTGTGAACAACATGGTAGAGAGATAATGTGTCCGCTTTCCTGTCCTCGCGGTCGTCGGTTTTCTTCTCGTTGGCTGGCTGTCTCTATTTTATTGGAACGGATGACGTCAGAACATTCCTCCACGCATTGTCTGAAATGTCGATCAGTCCCGCTGATACTTACCCCCGGGGATTCTGCGTTCCCCATTTTGAACTTCTTTAATGTCATTCCTGGGCGCACCTTAATCCAGAATCGCTGCCTGGATCGTTCTTCTGGGGTCCGGCCTCTATTGACGTCAACCCAAACAGCCGACCGTCCTCTGCAGAATCACCTCTACCCCCTACAACTCCATCCCCGCCTCTCTAACACTTCAAGTGGTCTCTCCCGTAAATACCTTATATCTTTCTAGAAATAATTCTAACTAGAGAGATATCGAAGAAACCAATGCCAACAAAAATAATTTGATTCACACGAAATGAATGAGTAGGTATTGTGTTTCGGCATAAAATAGTCAACAAATGTTGATTTGCCGTAAACCAAAAAGTGTATTAAAAAAGAAACACACAGCAGTGTGCCCATCTGAACAAAGATAGCACCATTAAGGCCCAGAAACCTCACACACGCGCAGCGAAACGTACTCATTGACCCTCGCATACAAATACTTAATTATCAAGCGTCGAAGTGACAAATAATTGTGCAATCGATAAAGAAAAAAACGCAAACTAAATTTAGACAGTCTATAATAAAACAGAACACCCCACCCCCAAAAAATAACGTAAAGAATTAAAAAAAAATAAGACAAAAAATAAAAATAACTCTATCGTATATTTTTATGTTGACCTTAAAAGATAACAGTAAACACAATGAGGGGGACAAGGACAGATATGTTAATGCAATCAAATCCTTGACACATTTCTGTTATCCTTTATATTTCTCTAATATATATATATATATATGATGGACTCTCCCGTATGAGGTTCAGACAACCCATATTTCTAAAACTCATTTATGCTTTTGCCTCTGATGACTCTTTAGTCCAGCAAAAGACTTGCAAACAAGGCCACAAATAGAACATGAATGTGGGTTTAACGCTGCAGATATAGGTGCGGCTGCTAGTCGTTTTGCTCTTACTCTGTTTTCTTTCAGTTGCCTTAAGCTTTCAGATTGAAACCCCTGGAGACCTTCAAAACACCTTGATCTCCATCCTTTTCGGTCATTCTTCAAGACTCCTGTATGGTATGTTCACTGCAGACAAGTTACTCTTCAACTTGTCCTTGTACCTAAGCCAAGGACGTCCGACAATTCTGTTACCACCCTCAAATTGACTGTACATCGCAATTTTTGGAATTCTGTCATCGGGCATCCTCAATACATGACCAGCCCACCGCAATTGCGATTGAATAAGGAATGATTCAATGCCAGATATTTTGCATTTTGTGAATAATTCGGCATTTGATACCTTGTCGCGGAGGCTAAGACCACATATGGAGCGTAGACAGCTTTTGTGGAAAACGTCCGGCTGATTAATGTGATGTCTGTATGGGGTTCACCTTGCTACCAAGGTAAAGAAAGGACTTGACATA